>NC_047659.1:108959269-109259269 GCF_011762505.2 Arvicanthis niloticus | reverse complement strand
GGAGCAGCAGATGTCTCTCATTCTGTTGCTTTCCCTTGAATCCTCTTCCCCTAGCTGGATTGCCTGTTCAGGCCTCAATGAGAGAAGATGTTCTTGGTCCTGCCAGGACTTGATATGCCAGGTTCATATCTATTATGGATTCGTACCCATTATCTCCTCAGAAAAAGTAATAATGATAGAAGAGATTTGTTGTGAGGGTGTGACTGGGAGGAAAGGAGGGAGGAAGGCTGTGATCAGGAATGTAAAATGAAGGAAAGAGAGAGGAGGGAGGGAGGGAAGAAGGAAGGAAGGAAGGAAGGAAGGAAGGAAGGAAGGAAGGAAGGAAGGAAGGAAGGAAGGAAGATGTTTACAGATCTGAGTTAGATTTATAACACCACAAGTCCATCAGCATGCATCTGTAGTCTCAGAGGGGTAAGGAAGAGAAGAGAAATATTCCTGGGCACTGGTAGGTAGCCACCTACCTGATCATTGAGTTCCAGATTGTGTGAGAAGCGCTGTTCCACAAAGTAAGGTGGAGAGCAAATGAGCAAAATAGGGAATGTCAACACACACACACAAAGAGTAAAAGACAGATGTCAGATAGACAAACAGACATACACAGAGACAAAGAGAGGATAGATGATAGATAGATAGATAGATAGATAGATAGATAGATAGTAAATAAATGATAGATAGGTGATAGAGAGATAAAAAGATAGAAAGAGATGATAGAAAGATTGATAGAGTTAGGGACAATGTCTATGCTTAGTAGAAATAAAATCTGTGGTATCTATATTGGAAGGTGGCTCAGTAGTTTATTATTAGACAATTCAGTAATTATGCTTATGTTATCTGATTTGAAAACATATGTACAAACAAAACAATCTTCTTTAATAAGGCATCACTATACTTGTTAAACATTAGTCCCTGAAATGGAAGCAGCTAATATGTCTGCCCTTCCATAGGTGAGTGCATAAACAAAGAGTGGCATCTGTACAATGAAATATTATTCAGTGACAAAGGAAACGTAACTATCAATCCAAGCAAAAGCATAAACTAATCTTAAATGCAAATTGCTCAGTGAAAGAAGACAGTTTTAGGCATGTGTTTTGTGATTCAAATTATGTAGCAACTAGAAAAAGAAGATTACAGTAATAGCAAAAATATCACTGCTTATTAGACTTGAGTTGAGAGATGGGCATGGGAAACAATTATTTTTTTAAAGACAAAATCTCACTAAGTAGCTCAGGCAATCCTAAACTCATGGTCTTCTTGCCTCGTTCTCCTGAGGACCAGGATTACAGGACTGTACCACCATGTCTGGGGAGGCAGAGTCATTTGTTTAGGTTAGTGAAGCTGTTCTTAGTTATATTGCAGTGAGGAGGGTTGATAACTTCAGTTAAACCCCAAAAGACTAGAACACAAAAGTGAAGCTTGGGGTATGCAAATTAAAATCTAAGTGTTAAGGAGGTTTAAAGATTCCCTGGGTGGAATGAAAAACGTAACAACACATTCTATCTTTATAGCACACATGAAACAACTTCACTGAAGGAGATTGTGGAAGAGGTAGATGCTTACCTAAGTACATTTGAAAATTAGTAGTCTCTAAGACTAAAGGCAAATGAAATTGCACATAAGCTCTGCACTCTGCTAAATGAAGTTATTTTCCATGAGGGTACAGCTTAACAGTGCTAATATTACTGTACATGTTCTCAAGTGGAAAATTAGGTAGATTGATGACAGAGAGTGGGAGCTGGGCTTCTCATTGTTGGAGTGCAGGGTTTCTAACCAACAAGGGGAGGGTAAGTAATTTGTGTTAATGGGCTAGAGCTGGAGACATCAATATGAACTCATACTTAGCTTAATGAAGATGTGGATGGCTACATCTGGAAGTATTTACAGGTATGTGTCTATGAGTGGCTTCTTATAGAGACATGCATTCTCTAAGCGAGTAGTAAAGAGGTCCCAGAAGCAGCAATATTGCAATATTTCTAAGCATACCTTCAACTAGGTCTTGGTTTCTAATGTAATTTTATTTCAAATAGAACTAGAGCCTCAGATAAATATTGATTCTAGTTCTGGGGACAATGACCCTGGAAACCTTACAGGGCAAGGAAATGTGGAATTATTCCAGCCAACAAACCAACTAGTCCAAGTGACTACTAATGACTAGATGCTGTTAAAAACAAAAACAAACAAGCAAATAAACAAAACTAGAAGAGTAAACTGAAATGCCCCTGAGGCTAGATCTGCCACAGTGTAAGAAACAAGGTACTAGAAGTGAAATGCAAACCCAGATTTAAAAATCCTGGAGAGCATATTGCCACAAGAATTGATTAAATAAACAGATAATTAGAGACAGTGTTATCTGTTACTTGCAGAAGAATCCTAAGTTATCCATGTAGTTGCTGGCTGCCAAAAAGTGAAATATAGCTCTTCTTCCTTATCTCTGGTTACACAAAGTGACTTGTACTGAAGCGTGGAGTAAGGAAAGGGAGAAAGAAACAAACAACAAAAAACCTGACTTCTGAGTGATATACCTGGCAAAAAACCACCTCAGAAAGAAGAGCAGGATAATGTCATCATGAGTACCATCTTAAGTACATGTAGTTTGGACATACTGAGATTTGAATGGCACTCCCTCTCAAACATCCACAACTCCAATTTAACCTGCAGATTTCAGCTAAGGCAGAGTGCAGAACCATTTATAAAATTATCTTGTGTAGTAGCCTCTAAACTGCCAAGGTCATCAAAGTGAAAAAATGCTAAGGCTTTATCTTAGTTTGGTTTCTATTGTCATAGCAAACACTGACTGACCTCACTGATTAAAACCATCTTGGGAAGGAAAGGGATTTCTAAGTTCCACATTCTTCCGACAGGAAACTGGATAAGAAACTAATGCAAAGGCCATCGTGAATGCTGTTGGTTGGCTTGTTATTTCTGTAAATTGTTCAGTCTGCTTTCTTCTGCAATCTAGGACCACCAGTCCAGGGATGACACAACATACAGTGGGCAGGCACATTCCACACTAATCATTAATCAAGAAAAAGTGCCACAGACTTGCCTACAGGCCAATCTGATGGGGTCATTTTTGTGACTGAAGTTCCCTCTTCCCAAGTGACTCTGGTTTGTGTCAATTGACAAAAACTAACCAGCACAGTCGCTTCACTAAAAGGGAATATAACCACTGAGTATAAATTGGATGGGATTCCAGAACAATGCAGGATGTAATGTTAAAAAGAAAAAATTATTAAATTGTGAGTACCAATATATCAATGTTGCTTAATTATTTGCAACAAGTATATCACACTAACTCCAAGGGTAAATGGTAAAGGTTGAGTAAGAGATGTGACAAAATGTTTGTGGCAATCATAGATTGAAGACAAGCTTATATAGTTATGAATTCAAAGAAATCTGTTTTCTGAGACAGCTGACTAAATTTCTGACTTAAAACCACTTTGCATGTTTCTATAAACTTTTGGACATCAGGTGAGACAGGATGGCAGCAAATATGAATAGTCATGTGTCTTGTGACTTGTCTTTTAGCTAGAAGGAAATGTAAGGGTTGGTAACAGAACATACCTTTGTAATTCCTCACTGTGTAGTCCTCCCTTATGAGGTAGAGATGAACTTCATCTCACCTTGAAACACTGCTATCTGGCTTACTTAGAGTGCCTGTCTATTAATGCTGACATTTTCCTTTGAAACTCCATTTTCATGCTTCAGGCAATAGGCTACTGAAAAAAAAAGTCAGAAAAGGCAGCTTGAAATTTATGACCTTATTGTACTTATGAAATTACAAAAAGGAGCCAGCCTTGTCTGAGCTAGCCACAAACGAGTATAGCTATAAGTAAAATTTACAGGTTGCATAAAAAGAATCACATCAGCAGAGTGCTGTAAATTCTAGCTGTCCAGTCACCCTAGGAAATTCCTAATGGTTCATCATGCCCTGAAGTTTAAATGGTTGTTCTTAAGAAGCAAAAGTAAGTGACAGGTTAGATACATAAGCCAACGGTAATACCATTTCATTTTTTGAATTTAGAATGGATGGATGGGAGGAATAACCCACTTAGGAGAATTGAGTGGATGTCCGTGGGGAATGTTATTCTACCTCCTAGCTCTGGCTAACCAAAGTACAAGACCATAAGGATTCGGAGATAGAAAAGCACAGTCGCACCATCAGAGACATGACTTTTACATGTGCCCACAATCTGATCACATATGACAACGCACTGCAATGAACCCGATGAGGGATGGAATCCCTGTGCTGAGTGATCCAAATGAATGTCTTGAAAAGGTTTATTTTCAAACTAAGAAAATTGAAGGCTACTGAAGAACTGTAAATGATTCTATTTTTTTTGACTTAAAAATATTATTATGGCTATAGTGTGAAACAAGAGAGAAGACTGTAACAGTTACCTGAGTGAAAGATAGATAAATTTCAAGTAGGACAGTCATCACAAAGATGGAATAAAAGATTGTTGTTCTATTATTTAGTCTCCAATAAGAGAGAAGAGTAAAAAATCATTCAGTTGACTGACTGGGGCAAGATGATATTTGTAATGGTTATTCCTGGTTGTCAACTTAACTATATCTGGAAAAAACTACAATCCAGAATTGGAGGGCTAACATGTGATCCAGATTTTGAGGCTGGAAGACAAAAGTTTCTGTTGTGAATCCTGGCATGGAGATCTTGAGGCATAACAGCCATGAAAAGCTTAGGCCCAGGCAAGGTAGTATACACCTTTAATCTCAGGAGACTGAGGCAAGATCTCTGAGTTCAAGGTCAACCTGGGACAAAGAATGTCCCAGATCTAGGCATGGTGGTATATATCCTTTAATTTGGGCCACACTTTCTGCTGGAGACCTACATAAGGAACCTACTTCTACAGAAGACCAGGAGAAACAACTAGCCTCACGGGACTGAGCAACTACTAGATTCTTAGGCTTCCCATTTGCAGATGGTCATTGTTGGGTTAGTTGGATTGCAGACTGTTAAGTCATCACTATAAATTTCCTCAATATAGAGAGAGATTCCTTAAGTTCTGTGACTTTAGAGAACCCTGACTAATATAATGTTGATGCCTTCATTTAGTCAGAGATGAAGGAGAAGCAGGATCTTAAGACAAGTTGCCTAGAAATGGGCTCTGACATGGAGCCCGTGTAGGAGGAATGTATAGAAGTGTACTCGGGAAAATAATGAAGGAGGTACTGAGTACAGAGAAGGCCCGTCTCAGTTGTGGTGGTAAGTGAGGCCTCTGCTGGCCATGTGGATGCTACAAACCTAGAAGGAGCCCTTTGGAATGATTTGAATTGGAAACAAAGATATGGAAACCATACATCCCCTCATCAGTCTGTACCATTGCCCTAAGAGTGCTGCCTGGAGAAAGGCAAACCTCTGAATAAACTAATCCCTTGTAGTCTGGAGCAATTCCCAGTAAATTACACCTCTATTTATGTCTCTAGCAGTATAAGTTCTGGGTTGGCCATGAGAGTGAAGTTGAAAGGATACTAAAGCATCTACTACAAAGTTATTTTGGGGGTGCCATTAAGAGTTACAGGATTCATTAACTTGTGTCAGTACAAAAGATTCTCAACTCAAGAATATTGCAACATGAAATTACCTATGCCAGTTCTAAACCCACACCAGTTGAAAGAGATGTCTAACTCCCATTAGTGATACTTGTCCTCTTGAATGTATGAGCACACCTGACACAAGTCTCAATAACATCTAAGTATAGATAGGTGTGAGCACCTAACTGTTTCTGCCAGTACTGCTGGTGATTGGATGGAGGATATATTTTAGCAGAAAACCAAAGTCCCTGAAGTGGTTATCAATCATAAGCCATTACTGAGACAATGAGAACAGACATTTTCCAGTAGACTTTAAAAAGTAAGGATGAGAAACAGGTCTAGGGATAAAACAAACCACCATTCGTCACAACTGACTCTTGGTTCTATGAAGGCTGGATGCCCCAGCACAGGGGAATTCTAGGGCAGTAAGACTGGAGTGGGTGGGAGGATGAAGAAGTAGCCTCATAGAAAGAGGGGGAGGGGGAATGGGATAGGGGGTTTGTGGAGGGGAAACTGGGAAAGGGGATAACATTTGAAATGTAAATAAATAAAATAACCAATAAAAAGTAAAATAAAATAAAAAGTAAAAAGTAAAATTTATTAGTCTGTTGCTAATGCTACTGTTTTATAGGTTTATATGTTATTTTTAAGTAGTAAAGTTTTTTTTTCAAATGATAAAAAAGGATCAATTTTTGAAAAGAAGGTTTAAGAATATCATAGAGACAGCAAGCAAACAATCATGGTTCAACGAAGGTAGTGGTTGGGATATCGCAGGTACCCAGTCTCAACATGGTTTCTGTAATTAGTAGAGACAGCTTAGTTGTTTGCAAACTCCCAGTTCAACCAATTACTTACTACCATCTAAGGGTAATATAAAATCACACAAAATTTTGATGTTGGCCTTGTCACCATATTAGGCAACAGAAAACTTTTTTCTCAGGACAGAAACAGTGATCACAGTTTAGAACTTCTAGTAGGAAAAATTTATGCTGATACTAAAAAACAGGTGGGGGATGGGGTGAGCGAGAAAAGAAAGATCACCAGAGCAGCCAGGTTCAAACTGCATAGAAGGATGTGAGAACTGTTGGAGCCCAAGAACATCAGAGAGAAAATACAAAACTTCAAGAGAAGAAAACAAGGGGAGGGGAGAGAGACATTGCTCATTTGAGACTACTACTAAAACAGTCTTAAATCCAAGCAGGAGAGCATATTAGAGTAAAGCATTTATCATGGATGAATGAATAATGATTGGGTAAGCATCTCAAATACACACACGCACATACGCACACACACACAGAGTTGTGTATATCTGTGAGTGTGCATGTGTGTACTTAAATGAGTGAGTGCTGGCTTGATTTCTGAAAACACTGTGTAAGACTGTGTAACTACTTTATTTAGGAAGTGATACATGAAGCAATAAACAGGACAAGAAAACTGGAAACCAGAAGAAACCAAAAATTTTGTGCACATTAGCAAAGGCACCACACTTAACCAAGTAATTTTCAAAGGCTCATTGAATATCTTTTAGAGTATCTACCAGTATCTTCAACATTGTGAAACGGTGGAGAGCTGTTCTCTGAAGGCATCCATCTCTACCATTCTCACTTTACACTACTGACTTTAGAGATGGTCTTGAAAAAAGATAAGAAGGTATTCTTATTCCATATTGATGATAGGCTACTACCTATGGAAGGGGAGTTAGAGACAAATCCTCTGAGACTTCCAAAGGACTAAGCTGAGCAGCCTGCCATTATGATCCAGTTGCAGAGATGATTGATGGTTTGTAGCAGAGGGGGCTGATTGAGTCAATGGGCCTTGGAAATAGGAAACAGTTAAGAGTCCAAGGTCTCCACATTTGTTTTCAGAGTCCTGACATGATCTTCAGGTGTAGATAGAATATAGATGCGGCTGGGGTAGAAAAGAGAAAGGAGATGCATAATTAAACAGTCATGGTCAAAGTATGGTCTGGATATAGAGGCATCTGCACCCACCCAGAAATTAGGTCTATCATAGTTTCTGAAACTCACATGAAATGAGAGGAAATAAGATATCTGACAGGAAATACTAAAAGAGTGCCACAGATGTACGTTTCCACACCTTAGGTCTTTTGATTTTGAGATCGTGACTTCCCATTTCCAAGACCAGAGTGCAAAGTAGCAGTTAGCTGGAGTCATAGGGTGAGAACTGAACAGTCTAGGGGCTGCAGTTCCCCTGTTATCTTCATGCAAATAGAAGCTCAGTAAATACTTTCCTGGCTTCTTCCTAATTAACTGGCCAAGCTCAACCTTTGTAAGCAGTAGTACAAAAGGTAAACTGCAGCTTGCTTCCTGCCAAAATCATCACAAATCCCGAATTAGTCGGATGTGAATTAATGAGCTTTTAGCGGGGCTTGGGTTTTGTCAGACATATTGATCCTGGAGTGCAACAGCCCATTAAAGGCTATAATTAAGATGCAGTTTCTGTTTGAAGATGAAGTGCCTGGGCAGGGACAAATTGTGAGATGCTCCTGCCTGTGAGGCTGACAGGCAATCAGAGGATGAACTTGTATGCAGAGTTTTTCTTGTTTTCCTCCTGACAGGAAATGACAGCCAAAATTCAAATGAAACAAATGGCGGTTACACAATTATTTAGACCCTAAAAGCAAGAAGAGCTTTTCATCACAAATTACTGGTAGAAACTGAGTTTTCTTATCAAGCCAAAAAAAGAACCGTTCTGCATTAAACACTTGCTTGCTTTCTACCAGTACTGAGAGGAGGTTGCTTAAAGCAGACCCCTCTAGATAAAGATTGCCTTTGTAAGAAAGAAACAAAGCATTAACAAGTGCCGGGAGTGTTCATATAACATAGGCTGGGCAGTGGCTTTTGAGGTGATGGCTGCATGAACTGTCTAGGAGTGGACTGCAGATCTGGAGCGAAGGATGCATTGTCAGTAGTAAACTGCCAGGGAGAAAAGGAAAACAAAGTAGACACCATAGCACTTTAATTTGGATAATTCAAGAAGTACCCTTCTTGCCTCCACTAGATGAATTCCATTTTGGGGGGGGGGGGGGGGTTGAGGGACATTAAATGGGTTTGAGGACCTCATGGGATGAACCTGAAAGAAAGAAAGACTGCCAACTACAGCACAATGGCCTGGCCCCAGAATCTAATACAACAAGATCTTTTAGAATTTGAATTTAAATGTTAAAAATATATAAAATTTCATATCTGTATTAAGGAGAAAGAAATGAAGTAGTTCTACCAAGCTCCAGGTTAGACTATATTCCTTTTTCTCTGTTACTATGTTGAGGCCCAATTAAAGCGCCTTGGGATGTTGGACCTCTAACTTGAGTTATTCTGACTGGGATGCTAGAAGACCATAACAGTCCTTGATCAAGTCTTACATGGCACCTGGATATAACTGATCTCTGATTCACAAGGTCAGTATGGTTCATGACATTACTTTAAGAGCAAGCCAATAAAAAAGAACATTTAGGAACTTCACTTCGCAGGACTTGATGTTGATAATTCAGTTTGTTGGGAGTTGAAATTACTTTAAAAAGTAACAAGGTCGTTCATCCTAAACTTAGATTCAATATTTATACTATTAGAATATTGAGATCACATTTAATATGGATTCCATTTCTGTAAGATTTTAAGTGGCTTTTAAGGATCATAGACAATTGTCCTTGAAAAAAATCTGTGATTACATGATTGGTTTCCTTCTCCACTGACCTTCCTGCCCCCATGCACCTTTAGTTTTTCTACTTGGTGACCTTCATTCTCTACCCAAATAGTTTCATTTGCTCTCTTATATCCTGTATATTTCATTTCTTCTATCTTACTATCTCCTTTCTTTCTTCTTTAATTTCTTCTTCTTCTCCTGGCTCTCATTCTACACACACACACACACACACACACTTTATATGAGGGAAAATTGTATCTGTCTTATTTTGCTTAACATAATGATCACTCTTTATTTTCATCCATACTTCTTGTAAATGTCCTGTAAATTATTTTCTTCATTGCTGAATCAAAATCAATATTCCAGAGTTTATTTACTCATTCAGCTGTAGATGGGCATCTAGGTCTGTTCCAGGCTTAGCTGTTGTGAACAGTTTATTAACAAACACCATTACAAGTATCTCTATTATATGGTGACTTAGAATTTTTCAGATATATGTCCTATAATAGTATTTCTGGGTTATGTTATGGTTGAGTTTTACTTTATTTAAGGGTGTTCCATTTTGATTTCCATAGTGGCTCCCAAAGTTTTCATTGATGCCAATAGTGAACAAAGGCTTCTTCTTTCCCCACATCTTAACAGGCATTTGCTATGATATTTTTTCTTGACATTCTCTATTCTGACTGAGGTCAGGTGGGATCTCAAAAGCAATTTCCCTTGGCATTTCACTGATCACTAAGAATGGTGAATGCTTTTTCAAGTATTCATTGGCCATTTTTATTTCTTACTTTGAGAAGTGTCTATTCAGTTTGTTAACTTAGTTATTGATTCAATGGCTTGAATTTCAGTGTTTATTGTTTGCTGCTCTTTTCATATACTGGGTATCATTCTCTTGTCTGATATGAAGTTGGCAAGGAACCTATTCAATTTGATAGGCTCTTCTTCATGCTGGTGATTGTTTCCTTCAAAGTGCAAAAGATTTTTAAGGTTCCATAATCCAATTTTTAAATTCTTGCCATTTTTTCCTGTGTTACTGAAGTCCTTTTCAGAAAATACTTGCCTATATCAATATCTTAATATACTTGGTAGATTTCCTATAATGTTTTCACTGTTTTCTCATAACAAGTTTCAAGTTTCACACACACACACACACACACACACACACACATACATATGTACATATGTATATATGTACATATATACATGTTGAGACCCACATTAGCCCGCGTTCGGGTGCCAAAAATATGTTGAGACCTGAACTAGCCCATGTTCAGGCGCCAAAAATGTTGAGGCCCAAGCAGCTCCACTTTGGGCGGCCAAAAATGTTGCAGCCCTTTCCACTCCACACTTGGCGGCCACTGTATCCCGGTCCAAGCTGCCACTCCAGTCCACGGGTCGGGGTTCAACAAGAGAGAGAGTGAGGATGGACTCGAAGAATGGAGACTGGACAGAGTGTGATTCAATCCTGTTTATTCTTCAGTCTCTCTTCCTAGTACAAGTCCCAAGTCTTGAGTTCCTAGTTCCTAGTTGTACTCAATCTGTTCTCTTCTGAGTGTCTAATGTCTACTCTTATTCCTAGTGTCTGATTCTCTGTTACTCCAAATTATTCTCCAGGTTGTACTCTCTAAAGTGTCTGATTCTCTGATCTCTCTTCTGTCTGCCTCTCACCTTTATATGTCTTACTTCTAAGCCATGCCTTTTGGTCACACCTTTAAGTCATGCCCTTAGGTCTTGTCTCTAAATCCGATCTCTAAGTCACACCTTTAAGTCACACACCTCTAATCTCACACACCTTTAATCTCACACACCCAAGGAAAGTCCTGGGTATCTAAAGCAAGATGTTATCAGAGTGTGCTCAGCTGTTGTAGGCTATTGTAATACAAGTCTCATGTCAGGGTATATGGCTCAAGATGGCTGCAAAGCTGATAGCCGCTTTCTGCTAAAAGTCGGATCCCAACATATATACATATATACATATATACATATATACAGATATACGTATATACGTATATACGTATATACGTATATACGTGTGTGTGTGTGTGTGTGTGTGTGTGTGTGTGTGTGTATAATTTTTCCTGGCTTCCATTTCTCAGTTCCTTTCCTAGCTCTTTCATATAGTATATAATATGTATATAAAATGATGCCTCAGATTTCAAGCTCTGTTTTTTTTTTTACTCTTGTGTTATCAATTCTTCATTGATTCATGAGACTTCATGCTTCTTAAAACATATTGTATAAAATTCTTAATTTTAATGTTCTCTTGATTTAGATGTCAATATCTACATTTCTAATCAACATCTTCCTCTTGATGTCTACCAGAAACTCCAACTATAACATGGTAAAATGTTGTTCTTACTCTCTTTCTTTTTAAGCTTACTCAATGTTTTACTGCTTCCCAACATCATTCTTTCAGTTGTTCAAGGAAAAGCTCTTGTGTCAACTGGATTCATCCATTTGCTTTGAAGGTCACAACAACTCACTAAATCCCAAATAACATATCACTGAAACAAATAGATTCTGATTCCTTTTCGTGCCCTAACTGCTATCACCTGCTCATATCACCCTTGCTTCTAGTTTGGGTTCTTAGGAGTTAGCACAGTCATCCAGACATTATTGATCCTAACAATTCAGTTAACATATAAGGTATCCCATATAACATCTCTAATGTGATTCATCTGAAGGTTTTTTATCTCATTCACTATCAACTATGGAAAAACGAGTATCTACATATAAAAATTAATACCTTTTTATTATATCAAAATTTCATATGTGTCTTATCACAAGGTTGTTTAACAGGACTTTTGAGGGAACACTTAGAAATGAATATTCAAAGAAATAGAACAGTTCATATAATTTATGTTAGATTTCATGGATAGAAGGCAATCAATGAGAAACAGGGCTGGGAAGCCCAAAGGTAACAAATGTGGGAAAGAAGATCCCTGCAAGGTCTGTTTATTCATATTCTTTGTGTTATTGTGTGTCTTCAGAAATAGAGATATTTCTTTCCTAGAGAAATGGAGAAGTTTCCTCTCAGGTATAATGCCTTATGACCTGCTTATGGAGAAAAGGTGGGTGATAGGGCATAAGAAAGTCTTGTCTTGTCTAATCTACTTATTTCTTCTATGCTTAAGATTTCTTGTTTTTTTATTGTTACTTTGAACATATCACAAATGTTCCTATTTGTGATGGTTTGAATTATAATGCCCCCTACCATGTGCTCACATATTTGAAAACTTGGTCTCCTCTTGGTGGAAGTATTTGGGAAGGTTTCTGAGGTGTTTCACTATGGGTGAGCTTTGTTATTTCATAGCCCATGTTATAGGCAGTTAGCTCCTTCTGCCTCCTTATAACATCACAAAATATGTGCTCTTAACCAATGATCCAATGCTATGCCTGCCTACCTGCTGCCATGCTCCCAAGTCATAGACTCTAACCTTTTGTAACTGTAAGTCCACCAAAATTTACTTTTAAAGTCGCCTTGGCCATGACATCTCTTCACAAATGTACCTGTCATTCCTTCTCTCTTGTGTGCTTATTCCACGGCATAGCTCTTTTTTTTTTTTTTTTTTTTTTTTTAAGAATTCACCCATGATGTCTTAGAAAGTCACCCTCTGGGTAAGGTTTTATGTATACATACTAGACACATACTATCCCTTGCTTTATAAACTACTTACAATGTCTTCAACACAGTGAATAATAGTAACTGTGATGTAATTATAAAAACAAAAGTCTCCATATAGCAAACGAAGCAATGACCATAGTGAAAGAGCAAACTACACAAAAATAAACACATAAATATATAAATAAATAAATGAAAACCATTTATCATTAAGATGCCAAATTAAAAATGACATTCTAAAACTCAAAGCAATATAAACAGAAACAGCATGTACACAAAGTACAAACAACCTGATTTAGCAAAACGAAAAGAAGCATGAATTAGTTTTGCAAAAAGGATATACAAATGGCTACTTAGTATATGAAAAGTGTTAAAAATGATCAATTATCAAGGCAAGACAAGTACAAATCTAAAGATGCTATACTATATGTAAGTTATTTTATTATAACAAATATTTCATATAGGACCCAGTGAATGAATGTTTTCGAGTTGGTTGGATGCTAGGATACAGTGTGATAGGGATGGTCTGGGCATTATACAAATTATAATATGTTGATCTGGGGGTGGGAAGAGAGTGTTATGATTACCATTGTAACATTTTGAAAGGTTTAGCTTTGGCTTTAAACTATATTTTCTATTGCCAAAAGTTTATCTTTATCTTAAGGAATCTGAAGTTCTAGTTTAAATACTTTTGTGTCATAAAGCATTTGCTTCAACAAATAGATTTGAGAGACTAAAATAGAATTTATCTGATTTTTTCCCAACAGTTATGCACATAATGACTCTGACTGCTCATTAAAACTCCAGTGTTGCTTTTCTTTAGTAATTAGATATTATTGTCAAATTTTGACACCAGTAGAAGACTTAATAGTTATTCTGAATTTATTGAGTCTATATGGACCAGAATTTTAGTAGAATGTTTTAAGTCTTTATAATATTGAATAAAAATGAAACACATTTACATGAATAATTTTGAATGTAACAGTAATTATTACATATTATTCAAAGTAATACAATTATTCACAGACTTTTACCAACGTTTAAAGCTTAGCTTAATAAGAGATAACTAACAATATGCTGAGACACTTTGTATTAAATTCATTATGTAGTGAATATTTAGAAAAGTAAATATAATAGTTCAGAGAGTAAAGAACAATGTATCATACCAGAATGTTCAAGTTCAAGTAATTTTCTAAAATAAATAGACATACTAGATGAGGAAAATTGGCTTTGTCTCACATCAAATATACAAGGACATAGAAAAGGATATCACCTTAATATCAATTGGTATGCATAAAATATGCTTTTTAAAAAAGAAAATAAAGCTTTTGATCACAAAAGTATAGTATAATTTGAACTTACTTGGAAAACAAAAGCATTGGTATTCTATTGAATCCCCAGGAAGAACATAGCTGATGAAACATGCTTATTTAGCATCTCTAAATTATTCCACATGGTAACTTCATGATTCTAGGGAGTGGATGAGCCTGGGGAACATACCGTGTAAATGTTAACTAAAAACTAAGACATTTCCCCAGAGACTATGTTTTTCTCCCAGAGATGTTAGGCATCCTTATGGCAATGTATTTTAAAGTAACTTTTAGAAGTTTTAGAATAGGCTGTCTTCATCACTGCCCCTCTCTGAACTCTAACACAAGTAGATTTTTAGGAGGCTCCTGATTTATGCCTCACATCTTCTCCCTCCTTACCTCATTCTAAATGACAACAAAGTCATCATTTTAATGGGTCTTTTACTTTGTATATAGTAGGTCATCTTCCTCTGCTTTTGTGGAAACAGAATATAATTCATTTTTCTAATAGTGAGACGTGATTTAAGTACCTATAAAATGCAAGTCCGTGTCCTCAGTCAACATCAACACAGTCAAGTGTAATGCTGCCTGTCCTTTCTCACCTTTCCCAATTACTCCTCAGAAGTCACTGTTGTCAACATTTCCTTTCAGATACTAAAGTTTATTATTTAAAGAAGATTAGAAATTAGCATGTGCCTTCATTCAAAATACTCCACAGCAGAAGAGGGATAGCTGTTGCATAACAAAATGATTCCCATGAAGGACTTAGTAAATCAGGAGAACCAGATGTATCACTTTGCAAGCTGTTGGCCATGGAGCTGGATAGGTTTGTTTTACCATCTGCCATAAGCTACTGGCCCAGCTAACTTTAAGTGGTAGGTCATGGTTACTGGATGCTTTCTCATTGACATTAAGGGGACTGCTGAGAATGCAGAAGAATTAACCATATCTACTGAAAGAGACTCTCTCTCTCTCTCTCTCTCTCTCTCTCTCTCTCTCTCTCTCTCTGTGTGTGTGTGTGTGTGTCTCACTTTGCAACAGGTTTCTTACATAAGCAGAAAAACAGATTCAGAACATTAATTCTCATATTTTCTTAACAAGTGCTGGGATCCTCTCTGTGAAGAGCAGGCAATAGCAATTCTCACGATGGTGAAATAATTTGGAAAAAAAAAAAAAAAGCCACTATAATAAAGAGAAGAAACAAATTTTGAACCATCATTTTTGATATCAAGTCTAAGGCTTTTTTGCTAAAAAACAAATTTGTGTAGGAAAATATAAATGTCCTAACAGGAAACATGTATTATTTTTAAAGACAGAATATTGCCACCAATTTCCTGTAATAGACTGTCCTCAACTGTTATTATTTGACTTTCTTCCCTAGTATGTAGGCCATTCTTTATGAAGAAGAAATAGTTCTGGTGCTACTAGAAGCTTTATAATACAATATGTTCTATGATAACAAGGGTAATTCACTTTTTTCTTCATCAAAATATTTTCCATGGTTAAAGGGATGTTTGTCATATATTACTTTGATAATTTATGTTAAATAAATGAAGAGCTAGAATAAATCATGATTTTGGGGCCAATAAGGTGATCAATGGGCAAATATACCTGCTACTATTCCAGAAGAACTTAATTTAACTCCCAGAATCTACAAAGTAGGGAGAGAAAAACTACAAGCCATCCTCTGTTTTCCACAAACACACACACACACACACACACACACACACACACACACACACTGGTGGGTGATAAATACATGTAACAAATAAAATGAAATGAATCATTTTTGTTGGTTACTTAATGGTAAAGGGAATGTCATAAGAAAGCTCTCATTATCCACATTGCCAGTGGTACAGAAAGCCATCTATGCAGAGATGATGAAGGAAAATATCACTAGAGATTTAGATGCAGGAAACAAGATAGTAGATACAAAACAAAGATGTGTGTGGTGGGAAGTTTAGGATTAACATTAGGTTTGTAAAGCTGAGGCCTATAGGAAGCAGAACAGGAGGCCAGAGTATGGAAAAGGGGGATAGGATTCAACTTCTTAGCAAAAATCTCAATGAACGGAAAATCAATTAAAGAAATCTGTGGCAGCAATCATGAGTATGAGTTCTTGGCGCTCCAAGATAGAAGCAGAAATGCAAAATCAACCAAGCACTGTATTTGCTTTTGGTAGTTACAGTTGAGGGAAGACATACAATACAGATTGGGTGAAGCCAGGAACATTATACCTGTATTTGATCTAAGCAAAACAAAACAAACAGAAGTATATTCAAGCATGCCCCAGACCTCAAAACATGGTTCTATAAGTGTCACCTTCTCTGGCAATGTACTTCTTTGAGAATAGAATGTTGCTTCAGTTTATCACCTCATGTTTTCAAAGAAAATACAGGGTAGTGAATATTATAAAAGATTAAAATAAATATTAAGGAACATAAACTGAGAAGCCAGAGACTCCTCTCCACAAGTTCATACCTCTAATAGAATGTAATTGTTACCTGTTTCCTATCTACTTTTATAGAGAGAAAATGGAAAAAAAATGGCTAAAAATCCCACACTTATATTACTTAGATAAAGATATGTCACTTTGAAACAAAATGCTATGTAAGAGAGAAAAATTATAAAGCATTATTATATCTTTAAAAGTTAAATGTTATGGCAGAAATTTTAAAAATTCAGCCTGTGCCTTCGAGGACCATCAGTCCCACTAAGGACAACAAAGAGGTTACCTTTAAAATTTTTGCATTATAGTCTAAAATGATGTAGATTTCCATACAAGACACAGGCAACCTAAATGGAGATGAATATGGACCAGACTGTATTAAAATCTTTCTCTGCAGTTCTACTGTTCAGTGGAGAATATAAGGATGGGTAGTCACACTGGTTAGCAGAACTCATTACAGACATACTAAATTATGCATTGAAGAGCTACTTTAGAATGCAGAGGGACATTAAGTTGCTTGATGAAACCTGAATTTTGCCTGAGCTTATGCCATTATTAAGAGTACTCCTCTGTTTGGCACTGCAGTATAATAAATGAATTGGTCAAAGGTCAAAGTGCTTATCTAATTAATGGCTTTCTTCTCTTCCTCCTCCCCTTTCTTCTCATTAATATTATAAAAGCAATATATGCATATTATAAAAGATTAAAATAGTATTAGAGAATATAAAATGAAAAGCTGGAGATTCTTCTCTACCAATTCATAATTCCAATCGGATTTTACCACTATCAGCTTCTTGCCTACATTTATAATTATAAAATGAAAAACTGTCTAAAAATATCATATTTGGTGTATTTTTCAGATGGATAAAAATGTGGCATTTAGATAAAATAATGCATTAGAGACTCCTTAAAATTTAAAAATATTACATTATAATTTTAAAAAATGTATTCAAAGAGTAGGAGAAAGTCCAGCCTCTAGTCTACAATAATGACCATCACAGCAAGATATTCCCAGTGGTACAATACCGGTCTCTATGTCTTAAGAAAACCCAACAGCTGTCTTATTAGATTTAAGGGCTTATCAATAGAAAAACATTTGTGTTTGATACTGTAAACCTATCTAAGTAAACATGGCTAGTGAAGTCATATACCCAATGACTTGCCAGTTTTCTAACAGTATATAACAAACTGTATTTTAATTACTTATATCCATACCAAAACGTAAGTGTGGCTTTTGTCCCTCATCAAATAAATTGTTTTCACAACAGATGGAGAATATTCAAAAATATACAACTAGTTAATGCAGAAAATAAGTGACTATAGGGTTTCCATCCCTAGTTTACATATCTATAATTAAGGCTCAGGGGCTTTATAATCCAAAAGACCAGGATGTCTGACGTGAGATAGTATCTTCTGAAACTGAAACAGAAGCAGTACACATTAAATATCAAAAATATGGTTGCCTAAACAAAATGTGCATAGTGACAACATGGATAGAAAAAAACCTCACGGAACTCCACCTATAGATGAAACAACTAATCACTTCTGAAAGAGGGAGAATAATTCTTCCCCATGAGCTTATCCTACTTATAAGTCATCCAGTTCTAAATTATCAGCTCTAAAAAATATACATTGGAGTAAAAAAAATGAACTCAGTAGGCTGCATTTATATACAGACACACACACAGAGACACACAGAAACACACACACACACACACATATATATACATGTGCATGTCTGTGTGTAAAACAATAATAATTAAAGAAGCCATGAATTTGAGAGGAAATGGTTGAGGGACATGAGAGAATTTGGAGGTTGAGGAGGGAGGGCAGGAAATAATGTAAATATTGTATATATGTATGAAATTATCAAACATAAAATAATAAAAAATCAAAGCCAGAGCAAAATAAGAAGGATTTACGATCATAAAGTAAGTCAAAATAATTCATTTTTCTTCATCCTAGACTCTTGTAAAGGGAGGTCAAACACTGAAAATAATCTGGTCTTATACATAATTTGACACCAGGTAATAAGAGCTGTCAGAAATAGTCAAGCTAATAGGGAAATTGAAGATCCAATGAAGATATGAGGACAAGTTGATAATTTTGGTAAAGTGATTAGGAGTTAATATTCTATACTTTATTTTAAAGTGGTGAGGTTTTACAGCTTTGAAGGAAGGCACTAGTGAATGATATCTAGAGGAAAATACTTACATAGAAATCCTGGCTAGTTGTATGTCAACTAGACACAACCTAGGGTCATCTGAAAGGATTGAACCTCATTGAGAAAATGCCTCCATAAGATTGGGCCATATAGCATTTTCCTAGTTAGTGATTGACTAGGAAGGCCCCAGTTCATTGTGGGTGGTGCCATTTCAGTGCTGGTCCTAGGTTTTATAAGAAAGCAGTCTAAGAAAAGTTATGAACAGCAAGCCATAAGAAGCACTCTGCCAAGGCCTCTGTTTTAGCTTCTGACTCTAGGTTCCTGTCCTGCTTGAGTTCCTGTCCTAACTTTTTTTGACGATTAACTGTGATGTGGAAATATAAGCAAGTAAACCCTTTCCTCCCCAATGTGCTTTTGGTTTATGGTGTTTCATTGCAGCAACAGAAACCCTAATTAAGACATATAAAGAACATCTAATGAAGAAGGTACCAAAGAGAATAGAGTAAATCACTTGAGTGGGAAGAGAGTGATAAGGGATCTCTCTGAATTCTCTTTGACTGTAGATAGGGTTCTAGTCAGTACTTTATGTGGATCTATGTATTATTTTTACTTTGGGGCCTGGGGTGACATAAATACTGTCCTTAAAGGGAAATACTGGATAGCCTTTTACTTTTTTTTTTTGCTATTTCTATGAAAGTTTAAATAAAACTACTTTTAAATAGTATCTGAATTATTAATAGAATTGGTCACATGACCTAGTAGAATATGAGTGTATTTATCAAAGGTGAACTACATCATTCCTTCACAAGGATTCTTATTTTTTCTTTTGAATTATGTTTGAGATTTTTGGCTTTGCTCTTTTCATGTGCTAATACTTTGTATATCTGATTTCTTAAAAAATCAAAGCAATTTACAATTATTTTTCATACCTATGGGTGTGATTTCCACTACCTTTCCACCTTTCCTTAGCTCCCATCTTTTACTCTGACACAGATAGCAAAATTTTTAAAGTTTCAGTTCCTTATATAAGATGTTGTTATTTATATATGACCTACCAACTCTCTCCTACACAGGGTAAATAGTCACTACAGTACTTAAAATAGCAAAATAGAGAACAATCTGTATATAACATTGTTATACTATTTTCTTTTGGAAATAAGAGCGTCTCTATGTTTTCAGTATCAATATATTTTCCAAGTGTTTTAAACCTGAGGTTGAGTGGATCATCAGACATAGAAAGCACAAATACTAAGGACCCACAGCACTGTTCACTTTGATTTCTTCTTCATTAAATTTTCTGCTACTAGAGATTGAACTCAGACCCTCTCACATAATGGGGAAGCATTTTATCACTGAGCTACATCTCCAATGTGTTCCATGAAGAGGTTCACATAATGTGTTTGCTTTGACATTCAGCCCCTTGTCTCACCCTTCTCAGGTCCACCTCTCTCCTTACCAACACAATATTTTCCTCCACATTTTGTTAACTCATCGTGAACATTTGGTACTAACTGTATACTCTTGGATGTATGGCCAAACACCAGGAGCCATACCTTAAAGAAAATTGACTCTTTTTTTTTAATCCCAATCTATTTCCAATGTCTACTTAGCTGGGGCTGGAATTTCTTGCCTATCTCCATTCTGCATGCTGAAATTTTGTCTGACCCCAGCTTGAATAGCTGCCCATACTGTTTCAACTGCTATGAATTCATACGGATAAATTCACATATTGAATTAGTAAGTGTACATTCAAAACTGCTCAGCAGTGTACACGGTGTTCTTGTAGCCATCACCACATCTGGCTCTTAAAATGTTTCTGGGCTCTCCATTAAAATGATGTTTGAGGCATAGTAGGAGGGGCTGTGATATAGTTGTCCCATTTTGGACAGAGAACTCTAAAGTCTCTTATTCTCTGAGCCTTGGTCAGTTGTTGGTCTCTGTTAATTACCATCTCCTGCAAAAAGAAGAGTCTATAATTAGGAGTCAGCTTAATACTATGCCCATTTAACAGAGTAAAAGCAGTCCACTCTCTCTTAATGCCTACAGGTTGTTGGGCATAGTATTGATGCAAGGTAGGGATGTAGACCATTTGATGATGAATAGAACATGAAAATGGTGTGCTTTTGGTGTAGACTTTAAATCTAAGCTGAAAAACATTGGTTACTTAAATGTGATCCATACTCTATTGGAGAAATGCAAATTAAAACCACTTTGAAATTTCATAGTACAGAGAAAGAATGGCAAACAAACAAAAAACCCAAACTGAAGACCACATATGCTGGTGCAGATATGGAAAAAGAGGAACACTTATTCACTGCTGGTGGGGATGAAAACTGGTGCAGCCACTTTGGAAATCAGTGTGGCTGTTCCTTTAAGAGCTAGAAAGAGATATAGAGTACCATCTAGTTATATTCCTCTTGGGTATGTATCTGCTATAATACATGCTCACCCATGTTCCTTGCTGCTCTACTCAGAATAGTCAGGAAACTATAACAGCCTATATGTCCATCAGATGATGAATAGAACATGAAAATGGTGTACATTTACAAAATGGTTCAGTACTTATCTGCTAAGAAAAAGATGAAATTATGACATTTTTATGTAAATAGATAGATCTGGAAACAATCTTTATGGTTGAGGTAACCTAGACCCAGAATGACAAATGACCAAAGTTTTTCCTCATTTGTGAATGTTAGCGTTGAATCTTAAGATATGTGTGTTCCATCTGGAATTCTTATAAAAGTCAGAAAATTAGTAAAGGGCTGTGTGTGAAAAGAGATGCAAGTAGATAAAGAGTTCAAGGAGAATATTGTAGCAGAATGGGTTAAATGCAGATGGTTATAGGAGGGCAGGGTTTAAGATAGACTATATGGACAGATACATAATATTAGACACTTAGAGGAAAAAGCCATATGGAAACTTTCTACTGTAGAAATTTTACATGTGTGTATATATACACACATACATGTTTAAACATTCCTAAATGTACACCTGTACAAACATATGCATCATATACATAAAATAGAATGTAAATGGAATTATCCATAATGGTCAACAATGTTCCTACCAAACACATAAGGCTAACAAATACAAAATTTAGTGCCAGAATTGATTTACCAATCTTGGAGATGTTGACCAGTGAATTCCCATAGAATCTCAAACACTGCATGTCATTGTAATTATTCATGGTTAACTTCTATAACAGTGGTTCTCAATCTTTCTAATGCTATGACCCTTTAATAAGTTCCTCATGTGTGGACCACTAAGCACAAAATAATTTTTGTTGCTACTTCATAACTGTACTTTTGCTATTGTGTTGTATTATAATGTAAATATCTGTGTTTTCTGGTGATCTTATGTGACCCCTGTGAAAGAATAGTTCGGCTCCCAAAAGGGTCATGGCCTATAGATTGAGAACCACTGTTGCAAACCTTGATAGCAAGGACCCATTGCTGAAAACATCACATAAATACAACATAGGATGTGAAAAAATCAAGATGATACAAACCCAGAAGCTTCAGATCCTCAGCTCTAATGAGTAATTTTTATAAAGGTTGGATGTAACATGCATGCTACTAAAGGAGAAAAATCATCCATTTTACCCAACTGTGAACTCTACAAGCTACAGTGACTTGTCTGGCAAGATATGCTCAATCATTTGTATATTTTAAAACTCCTGAAACATTGCCATGCTAACTTACTCAGGTAGACCTTGAACCCATTGTATAGATAGGCACTGAAGTCATGACTCTCCTGCTCATTATTTTGCAGAAGGTGGCATATGCACCTGTATCACAAGGCTCAGTTCAGTTTCTGACTTTGTGGGTTAGTTTCTGTGTCTGTTTTCCTTTCATTCTGACTTTCCTTATAATTCTATAGTGTTATATGATGGTGTGATTGATCCATTTTTTTTATTTACAACTACAATTCATGCTGCTTTTCAAACCTATATCTAAATATTTATCTTACCTTTTCTACTATCTAAATTAGTTCGTTTGATGTACATTCTCATGTCTGTCTTGTGCTCTTAAGCTTTTTCATTTTGCTTCAATGTATTCAGGTGTTGTAGCTGTGGTAGGATTTTATTTATAAGTGCCCTTTGGGATTTTTTCAGTTTATTTGATGAAAAAGACATTTGTTTCAGCACAATTCTGAAAATATCTGAAAGAGAGGTGAGAAATCCAACAATATCACTTCTAAACTTTTTTCAGTCATATGTTTTGAATAAGAAATTCACAGGCTCATACCTTATCAGAATATTTCTGAGCTCATAACCCTTCATTTGATGAGCTCATATTGATACTTTCTTCAGAGTTAGATAGATAATATGGCTTTTCTGCCTTCTTTACTCTGAATCTAGACTTTTCTTGTTAGAGATTTGTTTATTGATATTGACAACCTGTGTGTTATACTCATATTATCTTCATTAAATTAGGGGTTTTAGCTTAAGTTTATTCTTTCTTTCTTTCTTTCTTTCTTTCTTTCTTTCTTTCTTTCTTTTTTAAAACAAGAATGTTTCTTTTTGAAAGTTATTTTATTTATTTACATTCCAGACATTGTCTCTTCCCCCCAATTCCCCCTCTCACAGTTCCTCATCCCATTCCTCTTCCCCCTTGCTTCTGATACAGCGCCCTTCCCCCATCAGACCTCCTTCCCTAAGGCCTCAAGTCCCTAGAGGATTAAGCATATCTTCTCCCACTAAGGCCAGACCTGGTAGAACTATGCTATATATGTGCCAGGGGCATCAAACTGGCCCATTTATGCTCCTGGTTGGTAGTTCAGTCTCTGGGAGCTCCCTGAGGTCTGGGTAAGTTGAGACTGCTAGTCTCCCTATAGGTTCACCCTCCCTTTCAGCTTCTTCAATACTTCCCCTAATTTAACCATAAAGGTCCTTGACTTCTGTTCAATGGTTGGGTGTAAATATCTGCATCCTTCTCAGTCAGCTGCTATTAGGGTCTCTAGGAAGACAGCTATGTCAGGCTCCCATCGGTAAGCACATCATAGCATCAGTAATAATGTCAGACCATGGTCACCCTGCCCCCCATGAGATGAATCCCAACTTGGGCTGGCCATTGTACCTCCTTTCCTTCAGTCTCTTCACCATTTTTGCCCTGTATCTTTTTTAGACAGGAACAATTCTGGGTCATAAATTTTGACCAGTCCTTCCACTTGAGGTCCTGTCTATTTACTGGAGGCAGATTCTTCAAGTTCCCTCTCCCCAATGTTGGGCATTTTGGCAAATGAGTCCTGAGAGTCTCTCACCTTTTGGGTTTCTTTTATTTTCTAGAGGGTCCAACCACCTCTCACCCCCTCACCCAGGTGCTTATTTCCATTCATTCTCTTGGTTCTCTGGGCTTTTCTCCTGTCTCCCTCTCCATATCTGATCCTGTTCCCTTTTCCCCTCCCCCTCTGCTTTCCCACCCAGGTCCCTCCCTCGCTCTGCCTCCCATAAGCATTTCCTTCACTAAGTGAGGGATTGAAGTCTCCTCACTTGGGCCTTTCTGTTTGTCACACTTCTTACCCCTGTCTGTAGGTCTTCATAAACTGCTTAGCAGTTACTCACATCAGGACACAGGCTTTAAGAACAATGGAACCAGACTTCTGGATCTCATCTTAGACCATACTTGATTTCCTGTCTTGAGAGAGATGTGGAAAGTTTACTTGGAGGATTTTTTTCTTTTATTTTCTGTAAACTTTCTTGCTCCAAGGAGGGCATGTTTCTCAACTCTCAGTCTGACAAAGCACTACACATAAGCTATTGCAAAAACCCACCTCTTGTAACTTTTATGTAAGTATCAAGGCATAGGCCACTGCTTGAATTTGTGCCAGATGACTCATCCAAAGATGTCCCTTCTCCAAGCACCAGATCTTGGTTTTTCTTGACCAATATGAAGAAGCCTTAAGACATCTTCCCTCTCCTGGACAACTTTATCTAAGGTATCCATGAAAACAACAACCTTTTCTAACCACTCTGGACTTGGTACTGGCAATCTCTGTTGCTTGGCCTCCTGCTCTAGAGTTAGAAGCATTATTCTTTTCTTCAGAAGGACATACCAAAGTTTATGTCAGTCTTAATCAATTTTGTTCTTTAGCTGCTGGTAGGTTCATGAAGCTCCAGATTTGACTTTTTCTTTCCCCCAATTCTTTGGATAATCAAAAAATGCTTCTAGTCTTTTCCTTGACAACCT
The DNA here is from genome assembly GCF_011762505.2 of Arvicanthis niloticus. Lineage (NCBI taxonomy): Eukaryota > Metazoa > Chordata > Mammalia > Rodentia > Muridae > Arvicanthis > Arvicanthis niloticus. Next base: position 109,234,320 of record NC_047659.1, on the reverse strand, counting down.
GGTATAAAGTAATTTACACTGGAGAAAAGATGAGACACGTAGTGTGTTCTTGTACAACAAAGTAAAAGAGGACCTGCAACTGGAGCAGGGGCCTCCGTATTTACTAGGGAAGCAGCAGCCTTCAGGAATGCTGAGGCTCTTCTACAAATACCCACTAGACTGGTGGCAGCTATGTTTCTAATGTACACTCACTGTGTCAGTTGTATATTATTTCTATAGTTGATAATACTTGCAATATTATTGTAGATGCACCTCCTTGTTCTTGTCCTTGTCCTCCCTTTGTCCCCATCCTCCTTCTTGTCCTCCTCATCCTCCTATTACTACTCTTCTTCTGTTCTTTCTTCTTCCCCTATCTCCTTTTCTCCTCTCTCTCTCTTTCTTTAGTTCTCTCTCTCTCTCTTTCTCTTACTCTCGCTCTCTTTCTCTGCCTCATTCTTCTGTTTTGAGATTTACAGATCACATTATAAATGCCAATAGAAAATCTATACCTGCTTAAACTATCACTTACTGTAGGTACCAAAAAAAAAAAAAAAAAAAAAAAAGGCAGTAAAAAGGAACAAGACAGGAAATAGGCTAAACCTAGATGAATACATTTAAGGGTATAATAAAGTTAATGTCATTACCAAACAGTTAATAGCATTAAGTAGTTAATCCTTACACTAGAAGGAGATGTACAGAAACAAGAACTAACTAGTAATTTTGAATGCCTCAGAAGAGATAACTAGTGGACATAGTGGACAAACATAAAAGATATGTAAAGCATACCTATATTATAATGAGTTATTTATGTATAATGTATATTAGAATATATGTATGCACATGTGTGTTGCATATAATTACATGTATACAAAGGAGAAACTATCTCTATAATCATAAAAGAAATAGTATATATGTAATGAAATGAATAAGTTCATTTTTATTGGATATTATATTTACATTTCAGATATTATCCTCTTATCCCATTCCCCCACCCAGGAACCCCCTATCTCATCCCACCTCCTCCTGCTTCTATGAAGATGTACCCCCACATACACCCCACTCTCACCTCCCCACCTTCAAATTCCCCCACACTCGGTGTCCAGCCTTCATGGGACCAAGGATTTCCTCTCCCACCTGTGCCGACAAGGCCATCCTCCCCTACATGTACAGATGGAGTCATGGGTCTCTCCCTATGTGCTCCCAGACTGGTGGTTTAGACCCTGGAGAGCTCTGGTTGGTTGGTATTGATGCTCTCCTCATGGGACCACAACCTTTTTCAGCTCCTTCAGTCTTCTCTCTAACTCCTCTAACTCTTGATCAGATCAATGGTTAGCTGTGAGCATCTGCCTCTGAATGTGTCAGACTCTGGCAGACTTCTAAGGAGACAGCTATATCAGGCTCTTGTCAGCATGCACTTCCTGACATCCACATTAAGTGTCTAACTTTTGTGACTGTACATAGAGTAGATACCCATGTGGAATGGTCTCCAGACAGCCCCTCTTACAGTTTCTGTCCCACACTTCGTCTCCATATTTGCTCCCTTGAGTATTTTTTTACTCCTTCTAAGTAGGACACCCATACTTGGTCTTCCTTCTTCATGAGCTTCATGTGGTCTGTGAGTTGAATCCTGGATATTTCAAGCTTTTGGGCTAATATTCATTTATCAGTGAGTAAATACTATGTATGTTCTCTTGTGATTGGGTTACCTCACTCAGAATGATATTTTCTAGTTCCATCCATTTACCTAAGAATTTCTTGAATTCATTATTTTTAATAGCTGAGTAATAATCCATTGTGTAAATGTACTACATGTTTTGTATCCATTCCTCTGTTGAAAGACATCTGGGTTCTTTCCAGCTTCTGGCTATTATAAATAAGGCTGCTATGAACATAGTGGAGCATATGTCCTTGTTATATGTTGGGGCATCTTCTGAGTATATGCCCAGGAGTGGTATAGCTGGGTCCTCAGGTAATGCTATGTGCAATTTTTTGAGAAACCACAAGACTGATTTATAAAGTGGTTGAACCAGCTTGCAATCCCACCAATAATGGAGGAGTGTTCCTCTTTCTCCACATCCTTGCCAGCATCTACTATCACCTGAGTTTTTTATCTTAGCCTTTCTGACTGGTGTGAGGTGGAATCTCAGGGTTGTTTTGATTTGAATTTCCCTGGTGACTAAAGATGTTGAGCATTTCTTAAATGCTTCTTGGCTATTTGAGTTTCCTCAGTTGAGAATTCATTGGTTAGCTCTGTACCCCATTTTTAATAGGGTTATTTGGTTGTCTGGAGTATAATTTCTTGAGTTCTTTGTATATATTGGATATTAGCCCTCTATCGGATGTAGGATTGGTAAAGATCTTTTTCCAATCTGTTGGTTGACATTTTGTCCTATTGACAGTGTCCCTTGCCTTACAGAAGCTTTGCAATTTTATGAGGTCCCATTTGTCAATTCTTGATCTTAGAGCATAAGCCATTGGTGTTCTGTTCAGGAACTTTTCCCCTGTGCCTAGGTATTCAAGGGCATTCCCCACCTTCTCTTCTATTAGTTTCAGTGTATCTGGTTTTACCTGAAGGTCCTTTATCCACTTGGACTTGAGCTTTGTACAAGGGGATAAGAATGGATTGATTTGCATTCTTCTACATTCTGACCTTCAGTTGAACCAGCACCATTTGTTGAAAATGCTGTCCTTTTTCCACTGGATGGTTTTAGCTCCTTTGTCAAAGATCAAGTGACCCTATATAGGTATGTGGGTTCATTTCTGGATCTTCAATTCTATTCCATTGATCTTCCTGCCTGTCTCTGTACCAATACCATGCAGTTTTTAATCACTATTGTTCTGTAGTACAGTTTAAGGTCAGGGATGGTGATTCCCCCAGAAGTTCTTTTATTGTTGAGAATAGTTTTTGCTATCCTGGGTTTTTTGTTATTCCAAATGAATTTGCAAATTGCTCTTTCTATCTCTATGAAGAATTGAGTTGGAATTTTGATGGGGATTGCATTGAATCTATAGATTGCTTTTGGTAAGATTGTTGTTTTTACTATATTAATCCTGCTAATCCAGGAACATGGGAGATCTTTCCATTTTCTGAGATCATCTTCGATTTCTTTCTTCAGAGACTTGAAGTTCTTGTCATACAGATCTTTTACTTGCTTGGTTAGATTCACTCCAAGATATTTTATATTATTTGTGACTATTGTGAAGGGCATCCCTTCCCTAATTTCTTTCTTAGCCTGTTTATCTTTTGAGTATAGGAAGGCTACTGATTTGTTTGAGTTGATTATATATCCAGCTACTTTGCTGAAGTTGTTTATCAGATTTAGGAGTTCTCTGGTAGAAGTATTAGGGTCACTTAAGTATACTATCATATCATCTGCAAATAATGAAATTTTGACTTCTTCCTTTCTTATTTGTATCCCTTTGACTTCCTTTTGTTGTCTAATTGCTCTGGCTAGGACTTCCAGTACTATATTGAATAGGTAGGGTGAGAGTGGGCAGCCTTGTCTAGTCCCTGATCTTAATGAAATTGCTTCCAGTTTCTTTCCATTTAGTTTGATGTTGGCTACTGGCTTGCTGTATATTGCTTTTTACTATGTTTAGGTGTGGGCCTTGAATTCCTGATCTTTCCAAGACTTTTAACATGAAGAGATGTTGACTTTTGTCAAATGCTTTCTCAGCATCTAGTGAGATGATCATGTGGGTTTTTTCCTTTGAGTCTGTTTATATAGTGGATTACATTGATGGATTTCCAAATATTGAACCATTTTTGCATTCCTGGGATAAAGCCTACTTGATCATGATGGATGATTGTTTTTGATGTGTTCTTGGAATCGGTTTGTGAGAATTTTATTTAGTATTTTTGCATCAATATTCATAAGGGAGATTGGTCTGAAGTTCTCTTTCTTTGTTGGGTCTCTGTGAGGTTTAGGTATGAGCGTGATTGTAGCTTAATCGAATGAATTGGGTAGTGTTTCTTCTGTTTCTATTCTGTGAAATAGTTTGAAGAGAATTGGTATTAGGTCTTCCTTGATGGTCTGGTATCTGATAGAATTCTGCACTAAAACCATCTGATCCCGGCTTTTTTTTTTTTTTTTTTTTTTTTTTTTTTTTTTTTTTTGTGGGGAGACTTTTAATGACTGCTTCTATTTCTTTAGGGGTTGTGGGACTGTTTATAATGGTTTATCTCTTTCTGACTTAATTTTGGTGCCTGGTATCTGTCTAGAAAATTGTCCATTTCATCTAGATTTTCCAATTTTGTTGAGTAGGATCTGAAGATTTTTTTTTTTAATTTCCTCAGTTTCTGCTTTCATCCCTGAGTTTGATTATTTCCTTCTGTAAACTTATCTTGGGTGTATTTGCTTTTTTGTTGTTCTAAAGCTTTCAGGTGGGCTGTCAAGTTGTTAGTGTATGCTCTCCCAGTTTCTTTATGTAAGCACTTAGAGCTATGAGTTTTCCTCTCAATACTGCTTTCATGCATTCCCACAAGTTTTGGTATGATATGTCCTCATTTTCATTAAATTCTAAAAAGTCTTTAATTTCTTTCTTTATTTCTTCCTAGACCAAGTCACCATTGAGTAGAGCATTGTTCAGTTTCCCCGTTTATGAGGGCTTTCCATTGTTATTGTCATTATTAAAGACCAGATTTAGTCCATGGTGATCTGATAGAATGAAAGAATTATTTCAATCTTTTCGTATCTGTTGAAACCTGTTTTGTGACCAATTATATGGTCTGTTTTGGAGAAAGTACCATGAGATGCTGAGAAAAAGGTATATTCTTTTGTTTTAGGATGACAGGTTCTGTAGATATCAGTTAAATCCATTTAGTTAATAACTTCTGTCAGTTTCATTGTGTCTTTGTTTACTTTCTGTTTCCACGATCTGTCCATTGCAGAGAGTGTGGTGTTGAATTCCCCAACTATTATTGTGTGAGGTGCAATGTATGTTTTGAGATTTAGTAAAGTTTCTTTTATGTATGTGGGTGCCCTTGCATTTGAAGCATAGATGTTCAGAACTGAGAGTTCATCTTGGTACATTTTTCATTTGATGAGTATGAAGTGTGCTTCTTTATGACTTTTTATTACTTTTGATTGAAAGTCGATTTTATTTGATATTAGAATTTCTACTCCAGCTTGTTTCTTTGAACCATTTACTTGGACAATTTTTTTTTTTGCATCCTTTTACTCTGAGGTAGTATCTGTCTTTTTCACTGAGGTGCATTTACTGTCTGCAGCAAAATCTGGGTCCTATTTATGTATCCAGTCTGATAGTCTACGTCTTTTTATTGGAGAACTGAGTCCATTGATATTAAGAGATATTAAGGAAAAGTGACCGTTGCTTCCTGTTATTTTTGTTATTAGAGGAGGAATTATGTTTGTGTAACTATCTTCTTTTGGGGTTGTTGGAAGATTACTTCCTTGCTTTTTTTAGGTTGTAGTTTTCCTCCTTGTGTTGGAGTTTTTCATCAATTATCTTTGAAGTGCTGGATGTATGGGAAGATATTGTATAAATTTGGTATTGTCATGAAATATCTTGGTTTCTCCATCAATAATGATTAAGAGTTTGCTGAGTATAGTAGTATGGGCTGGCATTTGTATTCTCTTATGGTCTGTATGATATCAGTCCAGGATCTTTTGGCTTTTATAGTCTCTGGTAAGAAGTCTGGTGTAATTCTTACAAGTTTGCCTTTATATGTTACTGTACCTTTTCCCCTTCCTGCTTTTAGTATTTTTTTCTTTGTTTTGTACATTTGATGTTTTGATTATTATGTGACAGTAGGTATTTCTTTTCGGGTCTAGTCTATTTGGAGTTCTGTAGGCTTCTGGTATATTCATGAACATCTCTTTCTTTAGGTTAGGGAAGTTTTTCTCTAAAATTTGGTTGAAAATATTTACTGGCCCTTTAAGTTGGGAGTCTTCCCCCTCATCTATACTTATCCTTAGGTTTGGTCTTCTCATTGTGTCCTGGATTTCCTGGGTGTTTTGGATTAGCTTTTTGCATTTTGCAATTTCTTTGACAGTTGTGTCATTTTCCATGGTATCTTCTGCACATGAGATTCTCTCTTATATCTCTTGTATTCTGTTGGTGATGCTTGCTTCTATGACTCCTGATCTCTTTCCTAGGTTTTCTATCTCCAGGGTAGTCTCTCTTTAAGATTTCTGTATTGTTTCTACTTCCATTTTTAGATCTTGAATGGTTTTGTTTAATTCCTTCACCTGTTTGGTTGTGTTTTCTTGTAATTCTTTAAGGGATTTTTGTGTTTCCTCTTTAAGGGCTTCTACCTGTTTACCTGTGTTCTCCTGTACTTCTTTAGGAGAGTTATTTATGTCCTTCTTAAAGTCCTCTATCATCATCATGAGAAGTGATTCTAATTCTGAATCATGCTTTTCTGGTGTGATGGGGTGTCCTGGGTTTGCTATGGTGGAAGAACTTGGTTCTGATGATGCCAGGTAAGTTTGGTTTCTGTTGCTTATGTTCTTGCACTTGCCTTTCGCCATCTGGTTAACTCTAGTGCTACCTGCACACACTGTCTCTGACTGGAGCCTGTCTTTCCAGTTATCTTGCTTGTCTCAGGGTCCAGATGTCTCTGTGATCCTGTGATCCTGTGTTCCAGCTACTCTGAGTGCAGTGGCTCCTCTAGGATGTCTCAGGATATGGTGTCTCCATGGTAGCAGACCAGCTAGGTGTTCACTGCTCTGGGTGCAGTGTCTCCTTTAGGATGGCTCTGGATATGATGTCTTCATGGGAACAGACCAGCTAGGTGTCCACTACTCTGAGTGCAGTGGCTTCTTTAGGATGTCTCTGGATATGGTGTCTGCTGCTCTGAGTGCAGTGGCTCCTCTAGGATGTCTCAGTATATGGTGTCTTCATGGGAGCACACCAGCTAAGTGTCTGCCCCAGCCACAAGGACCAAGCAGAGGGTGCCAGGGGAGTGGTATTCCACAGGGGTGGGGTTTGGGTGCCTGGTGGGTCCTGAGCATCCCCTGTTTCCAGTTGTAGCTCTGGGGCATAGGGTAGTGGAAGAGTGTTTTTACCTGTTGCTTTGAGTGCAGTGGCTCCTCTAGAATGTCTCAGGATTTGGTGTCTTCACAGGAGCATACCAGCTAAGTGTTGAATAAGTTCATTATTAATAAAAATAATTTGTAGTAAAATAGCAAAAGATTATAAAATATTAAATGTGTTTAAATTCATGAGTTCATAAAAATATTTAAAATGTAAAACTTCTATTTTGGAGATATAAGAAAACTAAATTGTTCCTATCATTCATAATATTACTAACCTAAAGAAATAGAATCCATCATATGGTGTTTTTCCTGGACAAAATGCATTGCCTATTAAGAAATAGTTGATGAATTTATTCTGACACATGGAAAATTAATTAAAATCTAAATTGTACCACTTTATGATGTATAACCAGTTCACAGTTCTAATATAGCCAATGTAAAGACAATGACAGTTGTTTTCATAGAAGACTATAGACCATAGCTGCTCAAAATATTAGACAGGAAAATGATTGAGTTTCTAAATTTGATCTAGTTATAAAAATGCTACAGGGAACAAAGATGTCTTAAAGGCAGCATGAAGACTCAATCAACAAATCCCTGCTTTGGAGAACTCTACAGGTCAGATTTACAGTGTTTTGAAAATGAAATTTTTAAAGGGACACAAGAAATGTGGGTGCGCCTATATGTTCAAAGTGAATGACATGAGGAGTAATTGTAGATTTTAATTCAATGAAACTCACATTTTAAAAATTAAACAGTCAAGGAACCTCTAATTATCTGGATACCAATTACAATTAAGAAATAATTGCTGTTTTGTAGATCTCTCAACAGTTCAATAATTATGTTTAAAAGTCATTATCTGAGCTATATTTTGAAATGCTTTAATAACATTCTTTTAATAATAGTTAAGAAGGAAAGAGCAATGGATAGGCATATATATGAAAATAATAAGTATCAGGAAAATTTCAAATTTCAAATATCATTATCATTATTTTATGCATATGGTATTTTGAATGTGTATATGTCTGTGTACTTCATGAATACCAAGTGGCCATGAAGACCAGAAAAGGACATTGAACATTGAATCACCTGTGAGAGATAGATAGAAAGATAGATAGGAAAAAGGAAAGAAAATCTTCATAGGACTGAGTTCCATTTTGCTCTCTCTCTCCTTTTTTTATTAGATATTTTACTTACTTACATTTCAGATGTCATCTCCTTTTCCCATTTCTCTCCCTAGAAACTCTCTGATCCATCTCCCCTCTTCCTTTTTGCTTTTATACCATTTTAATTACAAGCAAGTATTAAGGTCAGTTCTACGTTGAGGAACTAGCAATACAATAGATGCAAATAGTCAAGGAACAAGCAAGACAGTAAACACGAGTCAAAGAACAAGCAAGGCAATAAACAAAGTCACATGATCACTCCTGCGATCACTATTTCTAAGGGCTTATCAGGATGACCTAATTATCTGAGCCTACTTTCCTGTCACAGAAAATTCATTTTCACAAAGTCACGAAGTCATTTTCATGCCTGAAGCCTACTTCTTTGTTCTAGCCTAAGATTTAGATTCCTGCCTGAAATTACTTCTCTTCCTCTTTAATTATTATGGACAATCATGTAACAGTGGAGAGGCTTGAACCTTATATTTAATTATTATCCAATTACTTAATAACAACACAGAAAACCTATGTTTTATTCCCAATACTCAAATGGTTGCTCACAACCATCTATAAATGCAATTTCTAACATGGTTTCTCTATGTATCCCAGGCATATGCATTCTTCCTTCTCTTGCCTTTGATTCTCAGGAGCTGGGAATGCAAGTATATGCTACCATACACAGTTTTGAACATTGTATTTTGTTAACAGAGCCTCAAATTGATTTTGGATTTAAAAGAAATAGCTATTACATTTAATCTGCCCTTGGATTTGCATTAGTATAAATTGTTGCACGCTTGGCAACAGTAGTAACAGTTCTTGAGATGCAAAATACTTTCCTAAAATTTAGTCTTTTGGATTCAAGGTAGAAGACAAGAAAACTCACTTGAGATATGGAAGTTTAAAAATGGAGGGAGGGGGTAATGTTAGCATTCTGTCTATACTCCACCACCACAGTTACCTGGCAACAGCCGGGTAGGCCTGGCCTACTATAAAAGGGGCTGCTTGCCCCCTCCTCTCTCTCTTGCTCTCTCATATTGGAGCTCTCTTGATTCCTCTGTCCCTTTGCCCCTCTCTCCACGTGGTCATGGCTGGCCTCTACTTCTCTACTGTCTCCCTCTCTCTGCCTTTCTCTGCTGCCTCTACTACCCTCTTAACTTCCTTCCCTATGCCCTGAATAAACTCTATTCTATACTATACCATTGGGTGACTGGACCCTCAGGGAGAAGAGATGCCTTGGCATGGGCCAACTGAGGTGTCTCCTTCCCCCATGCCTTACCACACACCTCCACAGAACATATTCTTTATCTTTTTATAAACACATCAGGTAGAAAGGGGAATGAGAGATTCAAGATCAGGTGTGAGAAGGATAGGAGACATGGCTAGATGGTAATGAAAATGAATGGAAATCTTAAACTAATGGTAGTAGGGAGGTAGGGGGGGCCATCTCCAAGATGAAGCATAGACCTGGAATAAGGCACCCAAAAATCAATGAGGGTGACCTTAGCTATAACTAAATACATTGAGAAGATAGAACCTGAAGAAGCCACATCCTGTAGCCAGGCAGGAACCCCAGTGGAGCTATAAAGACACCAACCCACCCACAAAACTTTCAACCCAAAATTTATCTTGTCTTTGAGAAATATAGGCATAGAAGAATGAGCAGAGACTGACAGAATGGCGAACCAATAATTAGCCCAACTTGAGACAAATCCCATGAACACGTAACAATCCATAAAACTATTAATGATACTCTGTGATGTTTGTAGACAGAAGCATGTTGTCCTCTAAAAGGCTCCACCAAGTAGCTGACTCAGACAGATACAGACAACCTCAGCCAGAGAATTGAAGTGCCAGGGTGGGGGATACTCAGGGGGCTGCACACCACCTTAGAGGAGAAGGGGAGGGGAGACAGAGGAAGGATTGTGGGGGGGGGGGTAAATGAGAGGGAGACAGTGAGAGGGATGTAAAGTGAAGCTAAAAAAAAATAAATTAAATTTTAAAAAATGAAAGCTTTATTTTCTGAGTGCTTGGAGAGGCAACCAGTTCAGGATCTGAACTTATTCCCCAAAAGGAAATTGTACAACATCTTTAAAAGATAGGAACACAAAGCTAGCAGGGAGATGAGGGAGCTGCATTGTTACCTAATTATATTTTGTCATTATAGTTAAGTAAGGGAATACCCATTGGATACTGGGTCATATCCAGGCCACTGGGCTTCAAGGTCCTTAATTTATTCTCCTAGACATTAGGTCTGGAGCTCAGAGTAATTATGCATGTTGGTTTAGATAACAGCAATCTCTATATTCTTTACTGGTTAACAGACAATTAAGAAATCAGTTGGAGAAGTGGGGCAGGTGTTCAATCCTAGGCCTGGAAAGATGTGCCCTGGACTACTCACCACCTGACTCTACCTGCCAATGGGGATTGGAGGTGAGGTGGCATGGAATTAACAACACAGACTGGGATTGGGTTCCACAACTCTGCATTTTGATTAGTTGTGGTTTCTGTAGTAGTCTTTGTTGCAAAGAGAAGTTTCTTTGAGGAGGACTGAATTGTACCTTGAGGATTAGTTTCCATGGTAACAGAAGGCACCTTGGTAGCTTCCAAAGGTAGGAGGCAACCAACAGTCCCACCCAACTCTGGTGCCTATGAACTGCAACAATGACCAGCATAGCAACACAACCCCAAAAGTGCAATAGTGGCACTCTTACTTTGGTTGGAACCAACAGCTCTCTAACTAGACTTACAAACAATTATACAAGTAGGAAACCATGCCTGGAACTGGAAACAGAGCCAACTACTCAGAGGTAGTAGACTGATGAATATTGAAGGAGAACCATCTATCACTATTTTACTAGACCAGTATAATCCATAAAACAGTCTAAACATTTGTCTTTATATCTATAAATAAATATAATCCACATTTTCTTACACTCACATAGGCTTCAGCCAGTGGCTTCTTTCAACCCATTCTGACATAAAAGAAAGAAAGAAAGAAAGAAAGAAAGAAAGAAAGAAAGAAAGAAAGAAAGAGAAGAAACACCGCCATCTTTAATTTTGGCCTAGAGTCCAGCCAATGTCCTTGACCTCACCTTATCTCTGGATCATTTCTGCTCCTACCTAATGCTTTCATGAAGCTCTAAACAAACTACCTTTCCTGCTTTGTCTGCATTCCACATTTGTCTTATGTACCTATGATGCTCACACTTAGTTCTATTCCCACACACACATCTGTATCTTACCAGGTTTCTTCCTGAGTCATATGCCATAAAGGTCATGTCACCAGGTGTACCCTCTGTACTGCTAGCAAAGCTGGAAGCCACATCTCTGAAACACATATACAAGGCAACCTGTACATTTATTTTTATTTCTGACAACAGTAATTTTTAACATTAGAACATAATTTTTACAAAGACTTACTGTGTTATTTTTATTAGTTTATGAAAATTATGTAATCTGTTGTTTCCATTTCCCCTGTAAGTACCAGAAAGTTAGAGTTAAATTAATGTTCAGCCACAATTAACACACCAACAGAACAGGATGCTTCTTTGTAAAATTCCTTTCTTCTTTTACATTTCTAAATGTATTTTTAGGTTTAGTGTAAATCACTCATGATCAAATTCAAAGTGTTCAAGCTGTGATTATAAATTAAATTTTAGAAGCAGGACTGGGGAAGAGGATTTTCCATGCAAGATCTTTTCTGAAGTATTAATTTAAGACCAGTGATAAATACCATTAACACTATAGTGAGTCAGAAATTGAACAATCTATTGACCCATCCAGCTTATCAGAAAGGCTCTTGGTTAGTATATGTTGCCTTTTTATCAGAAGCTTCTGGTTTACAGTGTCTGGTAAGACGGAGAATGCTCTCTCAGAGACTCCTAAACTAATAATCTAATATAAGCTGATAGAACCCTTGGGTGATCTCCATAATAACAATGTGGCCAAAGGAATAATAAAACATTTGAGCATTCATTAAGTGATGTACTTAAATTGCATCACATTTTCCAAACACCTTATACCTGAGCTAGACCCTTACAATAATGTAAATAAGGGCCCAAATCCATAGCTGCTAAGCTAAGAAGCCAAAACATTGTATCTTTTGTACCTGTACAAGCATATATTTATTGTGTATTTGATTTATTAGACAATTAACTAGTATTTGTTGTGTAATTACATTTTAAAGTTCTTAAGAAATGTGTTGTTTCTTCATGTTATAACATTCTGTGCCTTTCACAGAAAGTTTGTCTCTGATAAATGATTCGAAGACCATTTGTAGTTGCAAATGAACGCATTTTGAGATGTACTTTCACTTTGACTTTTGAAACTGGGAATGACTACACAGCACAGTCAGGCCTTAACTTCATGGCATTTCTGTCAGCTGGGATTAAAGGTATGCGATGCCACTCCTGTTATAGAAAATCTTTCTTTTTTTTTCTGTATGTGTGCTAGAATAGTGAATGAAATTGGGGTATTATACAATGTAAACATAGATGCAAAACATAGCTATCTTCTCAAAAGGAATATGAGATAGTTTTGGATCCAGATATGAGTGATGAGAACATAAGAAAATAGATCTATGTTATCCCAAGTTCTAAAGTTGCAGCATCAAAGTTTCATGGAGTTTTTGTGGTAGTAGAACAAAGTGATAAATCAGGGCATTTAAAAATGTACTGGTAGAAACATCAGAAAGGCAGATTAGAGTCAGGCAGATATGCCTGGGATGTTCTTTAATTCTTCGCCCCGTGGTTATTAGAGAATAGGGCTGTGTTAAATTAATACCTGCCAAAGGTTTTTGTCTGTTTATCAGGATGTATGACACTGAGAGAGGTAAAAAAATGACTCTTTAGGTTTAAAGAGAGCTGATAAAATTTATAACTGGTCTTTGGACATGCAATAGTCCAAATTCTAAGTCACTAAAGTCTAAATACATCAGCCTTTTTAGTCACATCTTTTTTTCAGAGATTCTCTTTCATATAAGCTTATGCTCTTGCATAAGATCTATGAACCAAAATGTACCTCATGTGATTTTTTTTAAAAATGCTATTGAAGCTGTGACTTCCTTTCTAGAACCACTATTTCCCAGGTTGGGTCTCCTAAGAGAATGTAATATTTGCCTTCATTTCTCCAATATTCCCATATAATTGTATTGGCCGCAGGGCATAGTTCTACTAGCTCGAAGGAGGGTTTTACTCCTATAAGAAGAGAGGATCAGAAAATAATAAAATTATGCATGGGTGCTGTTGTCCAATCAACAGTTTCTAAGGATGTCTTAGTTAGGTTTCATTGCTATGAAGAGACATTGTGATGAAGGCAACTCTTATAAGGGACAACATTTAATTGGCTTACAGGTTCAGAGGTTCAGTCCATTATCAAGGTGTGAGCATGGCAACATCTAGGCAGACATGGAGCTAGAGGAAGAGCTGTAAGTTCTACATCTTGATTTAAAGGCAGACAAAGGAAGACTGGCTTGCACATGGCTAGGAAGAAGGTCTCAAAGCCTAACAGTGACACACTTCCTCAATCAAGGCAACACCTATTCCAACAATGCCACACCTCCTAATAGCACCATTCCCTGGGCCAAGCATATTGAAACCACCACAAGGGATATGGATTACACATACCCTTTGTATGGTTATAAGAAACATACTGATGTACGCTTTCCTGAAGGTTGTTTACTTTTTGTTCTCTAGGAAGAGCCTGCATAATAAGCAGGTGCCTCTTGAGTACTGTCATTTGCCTACTTTCATAAACTACAGCCTTTCTTGGGTTCTTGGGTTTTTTAATCCATGATACTTCATGACATTCCACAGGATGCTGCCTTAACTGAGAATGTTGTTCTTCTGGACATGACACTCAAAGAGCAAAGCGTAACATCAAATGGCAACTTGTGATTCTGTGTCTTGGTGTCATCACCTGAGCTTAGTTGGTTTTCCTGAAAGAGCTTGTATACCCTAAAGGATGTTTTAATTTAGCATTTACATCTTCTTAGCAACCTCATTTTATTACAGAGAGTGCAAAAATCTCCTTGTTTCTGGAAAATCTGAGCTGGATTAAAAGACAGCAAGCAGCCCTTCATCAGTCTTTGGAGAAATAAGAGAACTGATTTCTGCAGTTGGCCTACACACTGTTTTCTGACAGTGTAAGACATTTGACGAACTTCATATGGAAGAGAGTTCAAAGGTTGGTTTCTTTTCAGTGGAAAGGAAACAGCTAATCCACATAGCATCTTTGCACTTATTACAGTCTGAGATGGATTAAGCATTGGGAAAGAAAATGAGTTTATGTACATACGGCATTTCTGTGAAGCAAAAGATAAGACTGCAGGAGAAAAGCAGGTGTGACCTGGCTCTGTTTACCATTCTGATTTGTCAGAGCCTCCTGAAAACTATTTCTTGTCATTTAGCAGAGCAGCCCCTTCAAAACGTGGTTTGCCTCTTCCTTGGTTGAAGAAAGAGAACTGACTCAGGAGGATAGATTTTAGAAATAGGGGTAGCTTTATAATGGATACTTAACACACGTCTCAAAGAGATGTCATCAAACCCCACCAATTTAGAACTTTCTGTGTATATGGTACACTCATTCCATGTCATGCAGACTGTTGTAACAAAGTTTACAACCTACAATAGCTTTATTAGTTTCATGAAGATGCTATAATGAATTATCTTAAAGTTAGTAGCTTTAAATATCAGAAATTTATTTGCATGGTTATGGAAGACTGGAAGTGTAAAATAAAGATATTGACAAAGATGTCAGGGGAAAGTTTGCTGCTCTTTTCTTCTGACTTCTGGACACTGTTGGGATACCTGAACCTGCAGCTGCATCATGTCAACTTGTGTCAACAAAGTTATTTTCTCTGGGTGCTGCCTATGAAAACACTTTTCACATTTTCTAAAATCTTATGAATAAGATTATCTCTTATTTATTTTTATAAGGTAATGTTACCACCAATACTTATTTTATTTTACTTCTTTTTGTTTGTGTGTTTTTCAGTGTCATGAGATGATTTCACTATGTAGACCAGGATAGGCTAGAACTCACTGTGTAGCTCAGTAGGTCTTCAACTCATAATGTGCCTGTCTTAGCCATACTCAAATTCTAGGTACCAGCCACAGTACCTTACAGCAATGCCTGAATGTTTCTCATGTTGTTTAATTCGCACTCTGGATTGTAAGAACCAGGACATGGAAACATGCTCATTGGAGAGGCCCTATTCATCTCTTGTAAAATGATTATAATGGTGGTAAGATCAGCTGTAGAATTGTTTCCCTGACAAGCTTCCCGATTTTTGCTTTGAGAAAGAACTAAGTTCTAGGATTACAGTTGAAACTGCAAGCAACGCAGATTATGAAGCAACTGTAAAGTATGAGGGCAACTGGCTTTGAGGTATGTCTGTGGGAAATGTTGCAGGGGGAAAATCTGTATGAAGGATAAGGAAAATTCTGCATAATGATTTCCCATTAACTGCTCTTGGGAGAGAAAAAGCCTATTAGTAGATCACTGAAGTCAAAGTAGGAAGAATGCTGCAGTATTGTGTCATTCCATTTACGGCACATAGAAAGGACTTCTCGTTCCCAGAAAAGAAAGCCATTTATGATTAGAAATAATCAACCCTTTTCCAATGTTCACATTTTTGAGGGAAATTAGTTTCAGATTATTTTTAAGCTAGTCATAATGTGGTTGTGAAATGTGAACCAACAGCACCCTCTCCAAGTACCTCCTCCTCCAGCATTTCTGCAGCATATGCTTAGCTCCCAGGTGACAGAGATGGTGTGGGAAGGCAGAATTCAGTGCCAAGAAGTTGTAGAAGCTTTTCCTAAGAGAATAAGAACTGTACCCTGTCTTACAACACCCTGAAATTTATTCTATATTTTTACCTAAAGAATGAAAAATGTTCTCTCTTCGTATGTATGTTGCCCACTAATGGATTGGATTCAACTTGAGGCATTTACTGAGAAGAATTTTATAAAGTTTCTGAATTTTCTAGCGCTAGAATCTACTTAATATTCTCTTCTGGGGTATATTAGATCATGCAATGCACTCATTGTATGTCTCTGTCTCCATTAAGATCAACTCAACTAAACTGTTTATAAAGATTCCACTACTTCACAGACCAGGGTTTTATAATCAAGTACATATTTAATAAAGGAATAATAACTATACAGTTCTTGAGAATCAAACATACATTTTCAGCTATCTTTTAGACATAAATGCTTAAGATCAAAACTCAGTGTTAAGGGAATAAATTACATTTATGAATACCATTTTGAAAATAGACTATATATGCTCTGTGGAATTCCTCACCTATCAGTATCCTTTATAGGAAAGAGACGTGTAGATGGGTGTCTTCTGCTCTTTCTGTCCTAAATTTTTATTTCTGTTGATGCTTCTGCTCGTTCTGAATGTCACTGCTAGATAATCAGAGAACTGTGCAATCCTTTACATTGCAGAAAACCTAGAGAAGTAACTGGAGGCACAAAGCAGTAAAGAGCATTTGAAGGTCCTCTTCTAAAGGTTGTTCCATAGTGTAGTGCTTTTTTCCTGATGAGAAAGAATAGACTCATTCAATGGGGATTTGATTTTGTTAAAATAAACATCAATTTTCCCATTCAATTATAACATTGGCAGGAGCCCACATCCCACAACAAAGTCCATATTTAAATATTTTAGGCACCTCAATCATGCTTAATGGAATGGAAAAGCCCTCATACTTTTACAGAGCCATGTCTGTCTGCAGCAAGCAGATAACACATTTGCCAACTCAGAGATTATGTCAAATACAATCCTATATTAAGTGCCCTAGCAGGTCAAAGATGTGTAGATATCTGCTACTACAGCTGACATTCCATCAAATCTTCTCTGCTGTAGTTAGCCAGTCCTGCCACTTAATGCTATTCAAATTCTTTTCCAATTCCACTCTAAATGTACCAGGCTAAACTGAGGTTAGGTTCTAACATACTTGCTGTGTGAACACAGACAAAATGACTTCAGAATCTATTTTCCAAGAGTCCCTGGTTGACATAGAGCTCAAGTGTTTTTTGAAAATATAGGAGTGAAGCCCTTCTCCTTTAATATCTACTAGACAGTATGTGCCTAGTAGGGTGTAGGGTCAAACTGGAGCAAAGGCTTAAATGTGAGGTATTGGTACAGAGAAGTAGAAAGAAGAACCAATTTCCCAAAGCCAAGTGGAATTATGAGGCCACTAATAAAGTCACACCATGGAAGGTGCAATGATAGCCTATTAAACACTGTTGAATCTGAAGGGCCACCAAATCCCTGTGACACATATGAGGTTCTAGAGCAGGAATTCACTCTGAATAAAAAAATAAATCACTGTGGGGCTAAGGATGGCTTAGCAGTAATAGCACTTCCTACTCTTCCAGAGGAATTAGTTCAATTCTCAACATGTACATGCAGCCATGGCGTATCTGGTTCTCTCTTCTGCCTACTGTGACAAACACAGATGTACGTGCATGTGTACATGCACACAGACACAGACACACACACACACACACACACACAAACACACACATCTAATTGATAAACATTTAAGGGGCTCTTGGATCTGAAAATGGAGGAATATTTCTCATGATTTTAGTAAATAAACGTGAACTTACCCAACCTAACTGTGTATGGTAAAGTCATGTATCTACAGTCTGGTTCCCTCCATATTGCTTCTAAATTCATTCAATAAACCTTTTACAATTTTTCTTCTATCCTTAAATATGAACATCTTTGATGCAAACTGAACTGGAAGCATACATACAAAGAAAATAAACCTGACCTAAAGAGTTTGAAGCAAGGATGTACACCTCCATGTGCAGTTGCCAAGAGGTCCCTTCCCATTCAAACCTCATGCACATTTGTTGTCATTTGTTTCCTTGATAGAATCCTCCTTGATGGGAGTGAGATGAAATCTCTAAATAGTTTTCATCTTAATTTCCCTAATGGCTAATGATGTTGGACAATTTTTTAAATCTCTTTATATTCCTTCTTTTAAGGAGTCTTTGTTCAGTTTCACAGCTCACAGTTTTACTGGGTTCTTCATCTTTGTCATAACTGGGTAGCCTTCATAGTACCAGTAGGTATGATTCAGATTATTAGGGAAGAAAACCCATCAACTCTCTTACTCTGCTGCAGTTATTGTGAACTATAATACTGTCCTTGTCAATGATACAGTAACAGTGTGACTGCCTTATAGGGTAATTGAATAATTTCTGATTAGCCCACTCAACAAAAGGAAGTCAACCTGCTCAATAGCACCTTACTCGTGAATCTAATGTTTTGTTAATGGATGTAAAACCTACTCTCTTCAAATCTTTCTTGTTTATACTGGAAACTAGTGCTTCTCTTAGCCTTGGCTAGAGAAACAACTCTTCATCATCACTAATGGTTAACTGTCAAAATGCTAAGAATAAATGACCAGTGAGTGTTCATCTCTAGAACAGACACCCATGTCATACTTACCAGGGCCAGGAACATTACAAAGAAAGACCAAAAAAAGACAGAAGACCTAGAGGATGGGGAGAAATGGCATGAAACCCTGTCTTAGGACAGTGACATTGTAATTATGTCTGTGCAGCAGCTGGATTTACCTTCACAATGACTTTCACAGGGTGGGGCCAACTCATAATAGATAGGGAGATGGCTCATGAGACCCAAACCTTTGTTGACATGTTTGGCAATGGATGGCTTCAGATGTGTGTCTATAGTGGTTTGTGGGGACAATTTGTTTTTCTGTAGTATCTAATTCTAAACTGCCTATGTTCTGGTAAATAACCCTATACGTTCATATAAGCAATTTAATTAAACTGAGTGAATTAAGAAAAGCAAAACAATAAAGGAAAACTGGGAAAACTAGTTTACAGAAGTTCAGCAGCAAAGGGGGAATTAAGAAAGTCTAATGGGGTGATTCTGATCACAGTATATATGATTGTCAAATTTAAAATGAACTGAAATAAAAAAGTTTAAAGTAATAAAATATTTAGAAAAGTTTGTGATATATAAAATAAAATAGCAGAAAATAATAAATTCTGCTTTTCTTCAACCTATGCACTTCTCTGTTCATCATTTTTATGTGTGCTCACTCCAAGAAAGGGTTTTAATTAACTTAATTTTAACTCAATTACTGTTATTAAAAATAAGCTTCACAGCTTTTAAGCTCCAAATAAAATTGTATAAATATATTAAGGTTGATACTATCCATCAATTTAGCTGCAAAAGAATCTTCACATAAATCACTAAAATGCTTACTTCTGGGGAAAATCAAATGCTTGGTGCTTTTAATCTCCTACCATGGACTTGTGTGTAAAGATGTAAAGAACATGAGTGTAAAGATGTGAGCACCAAGAAGTAAAGAACAATGCACCCCAATAAAGCAAGTATTTTATGAATAGCAACTTGCTGTTCATAAAAACAAACAAATAATATGTTATACTATATCTACAACGCTGGGAAATCACTGTAAGCACTGGATGGTATGTTTTAATCAGGTAAATTTTATAGTGTGTGAATTATTCACCAATAAAAGTCATTAAATGAAGTAAAGTGGGAACCTAATTTAATTCTTGTCAGTCTTATGAAATAGCTACCGGGCATCTGGTCATTATGAACAAATTCAGCCATTTTTAATTACTGAGCATTAAAATGTTAAAAATAAAATTCATATTAACTCATGTAAATTTATACAATATCCAAAGGAGGTTTGCAAAAGGGATCAACTTCACATTTGCCTGTTAATTCTAGTGTGACATCTAGTATTTGAGTTCCAGCTCTAAAATATAAAATCATATTTAAATTTTTGTAAAGATTAAGAAATTCTGAAAGAACAACAATTATTTTGACAAGTAAAACATATACACAAAGGTCATTTAGATTTTCAGCTTTCAAAGTAAAAATTTATTGTTTTTCTTTTATTGAAGATAGATATTTTCTTACTTAATATACCCTAATTAAAGCCTCCTCTTCTACTCTTCATGGTTCCTTCCCACTTCCCGGCTCATCCAGGTCCACCACTTTTCTGTCTCTATTAGAAAACAAAACAAAATATTCTAAAGGATAATAATGAAATAAAATAAGGCAAAACAAAAACTAATACATCAGAATTGGTAAAGAATAAATGGAAAAGATCCTAAAAGAAGGCACAAGAAAAAGTGACCCACTCATTCACAAACTCAGGAAATCCACAAATACACTAAACTGGAAACCAATGACATATGAGCAAAGGATGTGTATTAAATAGACAGAAGAAAATGTGTGTGTGTGTGTGTGTGTGTGTGTGTGTGTGTGTGTGTGTGTGTGTGTGTGTTTGTGTTTGTGTGTGTGTGTGTGTAGAGGTATGTGTAATAAAATAACAATAAGATATTTTGTGTATGTTTGATACTTGACACAATATTATGAGACAAGAAACCTCCAAAGATGCCATTGAGTTCATTTTCAATTGGCCATCTACTGCCAGGTATACAGTCTGCCTTTAAGAGCAGTTTGCTTCCTTAAGTAACAAGTTATTCTTCCCTCAATAATTTATTCTATAGTGTTATTACAATAATTTGTATTGGATGCCAGTAGTCTGATTTAAAGGAGGTCAAAGAAATTTTCTTGGTATAACAGAAAGTATGAATGTGATTCCATCTATCCACTTTCATGACAAGTATGACCCTTCCTGTTTTTGAATATATACCAAGCATAGCTCTGCAAGTTACACAGTACTCTGGGGATAAGTGTTCTCATGCTACAGAAGGAGCATGTGCACTCTATGCTGCCCCACCATGAGAGATACCCTGCACTTGGGCAGTCATTCTAGTGAATCCGAGCACATTTCTGCTAAAATTCTGGTCTCTGGCCTTGGGTCCATGTTTCCTTTCCAGAGCTCCATGAGATCCTCTCTACTTCCCCTACAGATTTTTATAAAGCTGGGATCATATACTTAATGCAAAACCTTAAATATAAAATGCAAAAATAAAAAGCCTAAAATTTCTGAACAAAATTAATGCTAGAGCAGAGTTGAGATAATGCAGTTCTTTTATCTTAAATCAGGAGTTAAAAAGATTTTTAAAGTTGTTAAATAATGTCATTTATCTTTCTAAACTTCTTTGAATATGTAGGAAACAAATGCTATTTTAAAAATTAACAAAAAGAAAGAAATGCTTTTAATATTAATATATGCTTGCTATGTTATATTATAAAAATAATATATATAATAATGGTTGTATACTTTTGTTTTAACTTATACTATTTTCAATATCAAAAAGTATATATCAAGCAGAGAAAAATATTTTTAGACTCTCATAATTTTTTTTTTAGTGTGAAAGAGGTCCTTGGATGGATGAATGGATGAATGAGTGGAGAGATAAATGATAAATGCATGGAAAGATAGATAATGGATAGATAGATAAATAGATAGATAAATAGATACCTGCTCTATATGACTACTTTTCCAATGAATGCCCGACCAGCTCCATTTTTCAGAATGTAATGGTTTGTATATGCTCAGCCCAGGAAGTGGCACTATTTGGAGGTGTGGCCCTGTTGGAGTAAATGTGGCCCTTGTGAAGTAGGAGTGTTACTGTGAGTGTGGGCTTTAAGACCCTCATCCTAGCTGCCTGGAAGTGAATATTCTGCTAGGAGCCTTCAGATGAAGATGTAGAACTCTCAGCTCCTTCTGTACCATGCCAGCCTGGATGCTGCCATGTTCTTGCCTTGATGATAATGAACTGAACCTCTGAACCTGCCCCAATTAAATGTTGTTCTCTATAAGAGTTGCCTTGGTCATGATGTCTGTTCACAGCAGGAAAACCCTAAGACAGAAATTGCTACCAGAGACTGGGGTATTGCTATGATAGGCCTGACCATGCTTTTGTTTGGAAGAATGCGAATTTTGGGTCTTTGAGTTTGGAGAGCAGTGGAATGCTTTAAATGGAGCATAATGAGCCATCATAGTAAGAATATGGAAGACTTTGTTGCTGTGAGTGATGTGAACCATGCAGACCTGGCCAAAGTGGTTTCAGTGGAGAAGAATTTTAATATATGGCCTAGAGACTGTTTTGTAGCATTTTGGTGAAGAACATGGCAGCTTTTTGCCATCATCTGAAGAGTCTGCCTGATGCTAAGGCGAAGGTTCTCAGATTAATTGCATTGACAAAGGAAATCTCAGAAACACGTATCATAGACTTTGTTTTCTGGTTAAGTCTCATGAAGAGCATTTTGAATAAGCATAGCAAGCTTAGAAAGAAAACATATAAAATATATGGTTCGAGTATTAAAAAAAAATATAACTCCAGGAAGTAAAATGGAGCTGAATCCTATGAATTGAATTAAGGGAGTGGTGACCTTGGGGCAAGAACCTACCCAGTTAAATTTAGATCCAGGCATAGTGGTACACACCTTTAAAACCAGAAGATAAACCAAGCATTTCTCTGAGTTCTAGGCCAGCCTGCAACAGAGCAAGTTCTAGGTGAAGAAAAGCTCAAATCTAGGCATGGTAGTACATACCTTTAATTCCAGGAGACAAGCATGCAGATCTTTGAGTTCCAGGTCAATCTACAGAGCAAGTTCCAGGGCAGCAGTTGGAAAAGAGGAAGCTAGTGATAATGTAATAGACCAAGAGGGCCATGTTCCAGCAACTGCAAGCAGCAGAACTTGGCAGCTTCAGCCATGTGACTCTGGCTTTAGAGTGAAAAACAGAAAGGACTACTGGGACAATTGATGCTTGGTAAGCTGCAGCTAAGAAATTAGCAGTGATTAAGAAAAAAGCAGCATCATTGAGGTGAAACCTTCTGAAAAGTGTTTCCCAAGAGCACATTGAAGCTGTGTTTCAGAGATAGCTAAGGTTGTACCTTGTGCTGCAACTGTACTTGGTAATGTGTAGGACTCACCCAGGTGGTACTGGCTTTGAAGACATGAAGGGGTCATGAAGAGCAGCTGAGGCTTGGCACTGTGAGAGGCCATGGAAGACCATTGCTGAAGGTACAGCATCAGTTACAGTTGATGGCCCAGGACAGAAGGGGTGATACAAAGGAGTTGACACTAGGCGCCATGAAGAGAGCCTATGAGAAGCTATTGGTGAAGCTAATGTTGTCCTTATAAGAGTTGCTTTGGTCATGGTGTCTATTCACAGCAATAAAATCCTAATAAAAACAATATTTTATAATATTAAGTAGCAAGTTGCCTAATGTGCCCAACCATATATATTTCTCTCTAATATTTTATGTCATTAATTAATTTATTAAATAGTATTGTGATTCAGAATTGTTAGTTTATATTGGTCATTTTTGCAAGTCCCACATATATTGGTGTTAAACATTTTATGTGGCTCATATATTAATTGCTATGTCTAACACTCCTAGGAGAAGTTAAAAATCTGCGTGATGATATATAAACAATTGTTTTGTTAATATAAATTTCCTGTTCATCTACAAAAGACCATTGTTGCTATTAGATCCTACTTTAACAAAGAATATATGCAAACAATGTTAATTAAAGGGTAATCATAGCTTCAATATAGATACTTATATCAGTGAAGAACACAGGATAAACACTAAAAATAAGTGCATGTATCAAACAGAGGTGGTCTATATAATACACCCAATAGGCTAGAGCATAGTCATTTCACTATTTGCTAGTAGCAGAACCAACATTATGGGAAATTGATACCTATTTAAGTCAATGTTTCTAAAGGAATTCAAGTCTTGAAAAGAAATAGAGAAGTAGAGAGCTAAGAATATCCACCCATCTCTGTGAGGACTTGATAAAAATTAGTAAGGCAGAAGGCCCTCCAGCTCACCCATCTCCCTACTTAATGGCAATAACTGATGCTTATGTTACTAGGGAATATTTATTCCTTTAACTCTCATGAGACATTAGCAAATCATTTAAGTCTCATTCTCTTTACTATTTCACAGAAAAATACCTACTTAAATAAAACACATCAAGCTATAGGCCACCAAATCAACTTTAGCAGATTTACTACTTTAGAGCAAAGAGTTCTTTGCTACAGAATAAGAAGATACTGGAACCTTTATGGTGGAGGACTGTTATACTACCACTAATTTTGAAATGTTTCTTAATGTGATACTTTAAATAAGTTTGGCCCCCTAGATAATATGTTTAAATTCTTGACCATAAGGAGTGGCATTATAAGGACTTACTGGAGGAGGATTGCCTTGTTGGAGGAAATGTGTCGCTATGCAGGTGGGTTTTGAGGCCTCCTATTCTCATGATTCACCCAATGAAAAAGAGAGTCTCTTCCTGGCTGCCTTCAAATCAGGGTACAGAACTCTCTGCTTCCCCAGTATTATGTCTGCCTGCACACTGATATGCTTCATGCCATGATGAAAATGGACTGAACCTCTGAAACTGTAAGCCATCCCCAATTAAATGTCCCAATATAAGATTTGCCTTGGTCATGGTGTCTCATTACAGCAATGAGACCATAATTAAGATAATAAGTGTTCTAATTAATTCATGAAGTATTTTGCAAGATCCAAACTAAACAGATACCCTTCCTTTCTCATTTGGAAAAGAATGCTTGATTTAGAGCATTCTCCCGTTTCAAGAGGTAAGAAGTATACAGTTTATAAAAATAGTATCTCCTTTGGGTGGACTTTGGAAAATTGCCTAGATATATGCAAACCATAATAATAATAATAAAAAAAGGTAGAGGAGATCTTGATCATTACAGTTTGATGACATTTATTATGAAAAATGAATTCATGTATTTATTCTAAGAAGATATTTTAGTAACTAACACCACACCTAGCCATGTTGAAGCAACCCTTTTGGTCAAAGTCATCACTGTGAACCTTTGTCAATGCAGAAATGAGCTATGGGAGTGAACGAAAGCAATTAATAAATTATAATTAAGTGAAACATTTTTTTCTTACAAAAATCACAAACAGAGGTCCCAAGAGAGCTTTGTGCAAAGCCTGATTCAATTATATTGTGTGGCTCCTTTCCATTAGTTAGAAAAACTCATGAAGCTATATTTATCTGCTCCTGACAGGTCAACATCTGGACTCTCCAACTCACAACTTTCCAACTGTCAGTACATTTTGTAAAGTAACTCTGAGCTTCTATCAAGAATAATCCCCATACGTGTTCTAAAAATAAAGAGACTGCAAAAGTTTGTTTCAATAAGAAGAGCACTTGCTCTCATTGAGCAATGGAAGTGACCCCAAACTTTCAGTGGTTTAGTACAAAACAAAGTCATTGCTCATTTATTATAAATCTGTCATGGGCCAGGAGTCTCTTTCTAGGTTGTATCAGTGCTTTGCTTCTATGATCACTGATGCAAGAAACAAGGAAAACATCCAGCATTACCAGCAGCTGCAACCTAAAGTCATGTACAGCACACATCCTGGCACACTTCAGTGGCCAAACAACTGACATGAGATCATCCTATATTTCCAGACAGAGATTGGAGCTTAAAACAGGAAGGAAAGTAGGACAACATGATAATTATGGCAACATATAAATTAACTACAGGAAGATGCAGCTTGTGTTAAAATATATAGGAAAGAAAATTGCTAGAACAAATGTGCCATCAAAAAAAGGACAGTACAGTAATTATCTACTTGAATCAAATTTAAGCTCTGTTTAATCAAACAATTTTATGCTACTCTTATAAACAACTCCTATATATGAATCAGCCTAAAGGTTTCTTTGGCTTACCAATTCCCTTAAGACCTCATTCCCACAAGAGTTACCCTAGAAGGTAACAAAGACTCAGGTGTCTGGGGCTAGTAATTGTTCATAAGCCTCATTCATGGTACTCCATTTCAAGAAGAGTACAAAAATAAGTCACACTTATAAATATATTCAAATGTTCTGACTTTCTAGAAGCTTTTCTCCAGTGACATCCTATGTTCTTTGCAGTTAAACATGCCTATTTATTAAGAGTAATGGATCTTTCTTTAGTCCTATTAAAGCAAAATTCTGTAAAATACCATTTTTTGGTTTTTGGTTTTTTTTTTTTTTTTGGAACATTGTGCAAATTTTTTACTCTCCTAATTCTTTCTCAGAGTGATACCTGAACATTCCGTATTATCTTAGTTCAAGGACAAGTAGCTAATAGGCATGTGCTGATTCAATTTATTTAAATTGAGCTGTGTGAGTGACCTGAATGGGCTGTCTTATTTAATGAAGGAAAGGCTTACTGCATTTTCCTGCTCAAGGAGTTTCATAGAGAGCTATTGTCAGCAGGTGGGGACAGGAGAAGGGGAGGAGGAAGCAATGCATTAATACCAAAGCCATGAATTCCATAAAAGCTTCCTCTATGAACCTGATATCATGGGATGCAAGTAGTGAAAGGATTTCTGTCATCTGCATAAGGGGCAGTGAAAACAGGTCAGGCCAAAGCAATCAGTAGAATTTATTCAAACATCTGTAGTTTCTTGGGGCATTTAATGAAAATGTCCTAATTAGCTTTTGCTTTTTTTTTTTCCAGAGTACGAATAATTTTCTACTCAATTTACCCCTGACAATTTACAGACATGAAGATTTTTTTTTTTCAAATAGACTTTCTATAACATAGAAAGAAGGATGATTTATGATGTTCTTTGTTAGGTAAGAGAGAAAGGTTCAGAGGGAATAACTTTAATACAGAGAAATCCAACAAAAGAATAGAGAGATGACTGGGTATGGAAAGTACTTGCTACACACGTAGGCTTATGTTTGGATACTATGTAAAAGTCAGCCAAGTCTGAGATACTAGTGATGAAGTTTGGAGACAGGTAGTCCCAGAAGATGTATGACCAAGAGACCAATTGACATGACAAGCACCAGGTCCAGGGAGAGATGCTGTCTCAAAAAATAATGTGAGGAAGGTCAGAAGATTAAGTGTTGATTAAAGTGAAGTAATAGAGCAGAGGAAGAGGTACTGGATGAGGTTATCCAACACGGGGATCCTTATAAAATGCCACTAATTAGTAAGGTAGTTTCAAAATACAACTTTAAAAATAAAATAGGAGGGAGTTCAAGCAAAATTACCCTGCATGGGTGGATAATGTCCCTCCTAGAAGTGATGGATTATTAAATGAAAATTATAATATGAAGCAGGAGATACCTTACAGCAGTAAGGTATACTATGAAGCAGTAAGATGACTTACTGGCCAGAAATGCCCCAAAGGTCTATATATTAATGCATGTGATGTTCTTTTGTTATTCAACCGAAGTAAATGGAAGGACCCTATTTCTGAAGATACAACATATTTTATCTGCAGGACATAGAGAAATTAATCTCAAGTCCAACAGGAAACTTCCCCCTGGCTAGATTTCTCAATGATGGAAGGCACTGTACATGTTATGTAGGGAGAAAGACATGAATGGTCTTTTCCATTGCTGGATGCTGCATGCTGCAATACTCACCTGTCAGACAAGTTTTGCCTCTTGGTACAATAGTAGCATGCCCATTATGGGATGAAAAATGTTTTCTAATTGGATTTAAGCCTTCTTCAGAGGAAGAAATGTCATGCCTAGTACTGTAATATTGAACAAAAGCTGTGGTCATAGGCTTTATGTTAGAATCTACTATTGTATTTTACCAAATTATTACACTGTCAAATTGCCTTCTAAATAATTAGTCTTAGACCCACAGACTGAGATGATCTCAACATTGCTTGGGGAAGCTTCATTTTGCAGGTACATCATTCAAAAGAGAAATACAAAAATGGTCAAAGAGTTAATAATAAGAGACTGAGTGCTCAGCTCTGATCAGGAACTCTATATTAATGACCCTCTACCCTCCTATTGCTTACAGGAACATTACAGAAGACAAGGCACACAGAATAATGAATGTAAGACAGGGAGGAGCACTATGAAATACTGTCTTCAGGACATGACATGGCTATTAGAGTCATGAACTCACAGCAGTTGTGGTTACCTGCACAAGACCTATATAAAATCAAGACAGAAAAAATTTTCACATAGATGGGATAGAGGATCACTGGACCCCACCCGTTATTGAGAAACAATAGGTAGCAGAAGGTTACATTTTCAGAGGCAGGGGAATTATTATTAATTTTTTTGAGGACATGATCACTGGTATGTTTCCCATGGTCCACTGGATGGCCTTATACACATGTACATATGAGCAGCACTAACTATATTAGTAAGACACACACACACAACACAACACAGACACACATACAATGTTTATATGTATATGACAAAAATAATAAAGTTGGGAGGAGCTTTAGAGGAAAACGTGTGATAGATAGAATCATATTTCATTGTATATATCTATGAAATTCTAATGGAAAAGAAAAGTGATAAAAATAATAAACAGAACAGAGAATAATAGGCAAAGATACTCAAGTCAACCTTTGCCTCCTACATGCATACATAGATACACCACACACACAATTAGAAACTCAAACCAGATTCATTTGCATATTTATCATACTTTTTTATTTTTCATGAATTTTTAATACTCATCAAAAATGCATTAACAGTTCTGTTTCACTTCAGCCTAGGGATCATTTACCAGTGATACTCACATCAAAACAGCAGAAAGTCTGCCTCAGCTACAAAGTTTCAGTGGGTTTAGTACAGAAACTCATTATTATCTCACTTAAGAAGTCAAAATTTATTAGGAGCTTGATCAAAATTATATTAGTTTCAATAAAATTACTATAAACAGACAAACAAACAAACAAAGAAAAAGTCAAGTGTGGATTTATCTTCTGAAATTTTCCTTACCAAAAGGAATTCTGAAGAATTACCTTGGGAACAAATGAATCATGGTCTTGAGTCACACTGAAGGACAGGGAGGTCTTTATTCCTGAATATTTACATTTTAAGCAATATCTACTTTTAACATCAAGTTATTTGATATTGTTAAGAAACCTCTACAACGAGAGCAGAGATTGTCATTTGCATCAAAAGAAAGAAGTAATGATATCCTATTATTTATGATTTCTGCACACAGAGCATCATCTAAGATATTTGTGTAGAAAGGGCCTATATTCTCAGGGGTCCTTCCACTGAACTCTTTCTTCCTGGGTTGGGAAGTGTGGAAAAAAGGTAGAATCTCTGTGACAATTGCCATTCCTATCATAAATAGGCCTACTTTTATTGTGTCTCTATTCAAGAATATTTTGATCTTTCGTAAGCCTAAACTAAAGTTCTACCCCCATAAATTATGACTTAATTGGTTTTGTGAGGGTCTTTAAAATCAGAGACAGAAAAAAAATGTATTTGTTTCATTCAAGATCAAATAAGATAGAAGTAAAATCCTAGAGACATAACAAATATCCTCCCATACATAATGTATAATATTAAACAATGAAAAGTTAAACATGAACTTAATCAATGGCATGCATAATATGATGGTTATGGACATGATGGTTGACTTCAACCCAAGAGGCCATCAAATTAGAACGGTGTCTATAACTGAGAAGTATTTTGATGGTCAAAATTAGGCAAAGACTCCTTGCTAATTCCAAACTTGTAGAATTATTCTGCAGTAATAATAAAAAAGTAATCATTTAGGCCAAAATGTAAGAGTAAATAATGGCATGTTTGACAATATGAAAGTAAATACATAGCTGACAAAAAAAAAGAAAGAAACAGGAAAGAGGAAAAATAAAGCAGAAAAATGCAGTGCTGATGTTAATGTAATTGAGGCACAGTAAAAACAAAGACTTGCATTAGAGATACAGCTATCAAACAAGCATCCGTGGGAAAACAGGAAATGTGGAGTGCAGTGTAGTGTCCTCAACTTTCAAAGTGATATGTCAACAGACATCATGAAAAGCTAATAAATCAAGAGATAGTCATTGTGCTATGTGAAGCTACGGAGGTAACCAACCCATGAGAAAAATATAGAAGCAGAGATGAGCCCAAAGAGGGAAGAGATGCATCACAAGCTTTTTAATTCTCTGTAAATTCTAAAGCCACACACTCATTATTTTTTACAGATGGAGTATAGAAATAAATGAATAAATGATAGAGAAACTTATTATATTGATTTACAGCTCAGCATAGAACAGAGAACATCCATTTATAACTCTGATGATGAATAGATCTGGGGGTAGAAAACAGTTTTTCACAAGTATAAATTGCCAGCCATCTCTGGGATACAGGATAGTGAAGTGATCTGGGTTCGACAGGTGTAGGCAGAGGGACGTCTGAGCCTGTCTTTGCTACTAATATTAGAGATATCAGCCTCCCTGAGGCACTGTTGCATAGAGAAACAGAAAAATCCAGACAGATACACTGGACTTATTATGGAGCAGCTGTGTTATGTTCGGGTTAATTCTGAATAATCAAGACGACATGAATCACATATGCAAATCAAGTAATTCATGTAATTAAAGGAAAATGAACTGGGGATAAACAAGAGGATGGGCCCTTTCAAGGGTGTGTATGAGAGTCCAATGTCAGTGGCTTCACTTAATAGAAGCCACTGGGGATTCCTTGGAAGAGTAAAGCTGGTGAAAAATATGGAGCTAGGAGAAAGCTTATCACCTTCTCAACTGGGCATTTGAAAACAAACAAAATATTGCCACAAGTATATATATGTTTGAAAATAGAGCCTTCAAATTAACACACACACACACACACACACACACACACACACACACACACACACAAAGGAGTGCAGAACTAGTGATCTGAGTGGAAAATCACAGCAATTATCCTTTGTGGTAAAAGGTAGTGTTACAACAGGGAAAAAAAAAAAAAAAAACAAAACTTTGTCTCAGACTATTTGCCAGGCAGTACTTTTAAGCTCAAAAAAATATAATAAAAGTAAGAGAATGCTAGGGAGTAGTTATACTATCATGACAAACAAAGTATCTTCATTTTCACTGATCTGAATTGGAAGCCTAACATTTCCTTCAATTATAAATGAAAGCAAGTGATCATAAATGTGCTGGTTATCTTTGACTTTTATACTCCTAGAAATTGCAGGTGACTTGGTACCACATTCTTCTTCTTGTTAACTGTCTTAGAATGTGGTTTTCAGTGAGTGTTGCTTCAATAAATACCAAAGTAGTTTTTAAACTGACAATTGGACCTAATTATTTGAAGTGTTCACAAATAAACACATATTTTTTCAGAGTTAAACCCATTAATTCGTATAATTTATGTGTGTTAATAAACAAGAAAAGAAAAGACTATATTGGCTAATGATTAACTATGAAGCTCAGTGATAAAGTGTTTGTCCCAAGGCTGAAAGGAGAAAAATTAAAATTAGCATCAGGTTGAGAGTAAATGGTAGTTGGTATTGGTTGTGACTGCTGTAGGGCTGAGTCTCTCAGCTCCCCCAAGCTGTGCAATATTTTCTGTGTGGTGGTATTTTCTACACATGGAAGATTTTCATCTACCTGGGACAGAGGATCTAAATTCTCTGTAATTTCTTCTTGAGTTATAAATACTCTTTTATTTTTCTGTTTTTTATTATATTATTAATTGGTTATTTTATTTATTTACATTTCAATTGTTGTCTCTTTTCCTGGTCCCCCCTCCATTTTGCCTCTAAGAGAGTGCTCTCCTCCCCACTCCTGCCTCACCTCTCTAGCATCTCCCTATACTGGGGCAGCAAGACTCCACAGGACGAAGGGCATCCCCTCCCATTGATGCCAGATAAGGCCATCCTCTACTACATATGTAGCTGGAGCCAAGGATCTATCCATGTGTACTCTTTGGTTGGTGGTTTAGTTCCTGGGAGCTCTGAGGAGTCCAGTTAGTTGATATCATTGTTCTTCCTATGGAGTTGCTATCCCCTATTCAGTCTGTCTCCTAACTTTTCCATTGGTTTCGCCGTGTTCAGTCCAATGGTTGGCTGTGAGTACCTGCATCTGTCTTAGTCAGATGCTGGTGGATCCTCTCAGAGGATAGCCATACAAGACTACTGTCTACGAGTACTTCTTGGCATCAGCATTAGTGTTGGGAGGTTGCTATCTGCAGATGGGATGGATCCCAAGGTGAGGTGGTCTCCAGATGGCCTTCCTTCAGTCTCTGCTTCATTGTCCCTGAATTTCCTTCAGACAGGAACAATTTTGGCTGAAAATTTTTGAGATGGGTGGGTGGACCCATCCCTCAACTAGAGGCCATGCCTATCTACTGGAGGTGGTCGTAAACACTCCTCTAAGTGCAAAACTTATTAAGGCTGAGTTCATCCTAAAATATTTTCTCTTTTAATTAGTAGAAAGTCAGCTTATTGGTGATCTTTTAGCATCTTCAAAATCTCCTACCATTTCTGTATCACATGGCTCAGTCATGGAATAGCTGCAGGTCCCTAATGATGGTATTTTGCAAGATCTGTCCACCAGGGAGTAGGTATGCTGGGAGATACCATGCAATTCTTCCTTGTACACTGCCCCTCAACAAAAGGTAAGGACAGAGATTTTGAAGCAAGATCAAAGCCTGAGACCAGTTTTCTTCCATTTTAACTACAGTTCTAGTTCAAAAGCAGTTTCAATACACTGCATTATTTTCATTTTAGCAGATGACTGATGACTTATTTTTACCTAGATGCCCCAGGATCTGGCATTCAACCTCTGGCAAAGTCTTCATGTTGGTAAATCACTAGTTTAACAGGTATTAATTGAACTTCCTGGAGGAAAGGATGGGTGGGCTACAAAGTGAAGCAAATGATGTAGCTATGTGAGGATGGAGGAAAGGCATTGGAGCCACAGAAACCTGAGGCAGAAGTGAGGAAAATCAAGAAGGGAGATCCAGTGGTTGGTGCAGAGAGAGGCGGGGAAGAGCGGGTTGGAATGACGCTTCAGTCCTAATATCCTAAGAGAATTCGGGCATCTTTGTAAGATGGACTCTGACCTTCATTTTGAAAAGAATATTCAAGCTATAAGATAAAAGGAGAGGGGAAGGCAAGCAACACATATCCTGGTGGGAGCTGTGAAGAGGCTTTTTGTCATTCTGCTCTTGCAGTGTGCAGCAACATAATGAGAGATGAAGGGAATGTTCTCTGTCTGCCCTGGCTGACAGAGTAGACTGTAACCACATGTGACCACTAAGCACTCAAAATCTGGCTACTAATAGTAAGAAGCTGAATTTTAAGTTGTCCTTAACTATAGGTTACTTAAATGCATGTTGCAAAACTGGGTGTGGTACCTCAGCCCTGTAATCCTGGAATCCAGAGACTGGTTCAATGCAAATCCAGTCTTGTCTGCACAGTGAGTTCATGACCAGCCTGCATTATATAAGAAAACCTAGTCTCAGCTACATCCCTCTACTCAATAATAATAATAATAAATAATGATAATAATAATTTTAAGTACTAGGGTTATAACTTAGCGATGGAGTTCTTGTCTAGTGTGCGAGAAGTTTGGGGTTCTATTGCTAGACTCACAAAAATAAAAGTATTCCTTCATATGGAGTTAGGAGCATCCATCATAACCAACAGAGAGCTTTAGGAAAGAAGTGGTGTACTGTGGTAGTTGAGAGAAGTATAAAGAATACAGGGTGGTGCTAATAAAAATTTATAGAGCTCTGTAGGCATAGCTTGGGTGTGACTGGGGATAGATAGACGGAAAGAGAGCTGGCAAGTGTTATGCCTGAGTTTCATGGTTAATCACTGGGCAATGATTGCTACTTAATCTTTGGAAATATTTCTTTCTTGTCAACAAATATTAGCTTATACAGATATCACCTAATAAAGGTCACCTTGCCCTGTTAGGTAGGGAGGGATAAGTGCAACAGCTTTTAGGGAGAAATAAAAAGGAAAGCTTGAGACAGAAAGAGGCTGAAGAGTCTAAGTCCTAGAAAAGCAGAAATGGGTTTCGTTGAAGTAGATTCTTCTACTTATTGGTTATGCCTAAGGCCTGTACTCGGCTGTGGTCTGCCTCTCAAATTCTGCTGAGTAAATCTTTAAGAGCCCAGAGGCTGATTTGAATTACTTTGACAACTCTGCACTGGCATGACTCATCAACTGAGATGGGGGTTTAGGTGTCATAGCCACACTGGGTCCAGATCTGAGAGCTCATGGGTGTGAGGGGTGACAGCATTCCCATCTCATGACAATGGAGACCATCCTCATCACAGAGAACTGCTTAGGTATCCACAAGAAGAAGCTTTATTTTTCTCCTCAGAAAATCTGATTTACACTAAAATGTCAGATCCAGAGCTGAGCATTAAAGCTAAATTCAGAATTGGAAATACTAAAAACACAATTACAAAAAAAAAAAAAAAACCACCCTCCACAAATGAATTGACTGATTCCATACCCCAGCTTGAGAAACGCCATTCAAAGTAGGGCATGTGGCATCCAAACTCTGAGATGCACCTAATGTGCTAGCCTCAGCTTTGCCTACCCAGAAGCAAATGCAGTGAGTTTGCAATGATTCCACTTCATCAGGAGAAGGAAAACCATTGAAACTGGCCCTGTCTTTCTGATGGAGGGGGGAAAGTTTCTATATTCAAAGCCTGTACTGAAGATTCGGGTCTAGAGGAGACCAAAGAAAATGTCGTTCTTTGTGGAGGCAGACACAGTGATCAGGCCTAGGATTATACACACTTTTAAAATACCACCCCAATCCTAAAATATAATAATTTTTCTTCAGAGATGTGAGCCATGACTATGTAAATGCCTTCTTCATCATAATTAGTTTTCTGAGTCTCAAGTATTGTGGGATACAAACAGAGACTGGGCTGTTAAACAGATGCCTAGAATTCCTAGTTGGGTCCTAAGTAGGGGAAAACAATAGAAAAAAAATGTGCTGATTCAACTAGATAAAGAGGAGGAAGAGAGAAGGAGGAAGGAGACAGAAAGAGAGGGGGGAGGGAGAAGAAAGGAATGAGAAAGTATAAGGTAAAAAGTTGGAATCTGGGGCTGGAGAGATGGCTCAGTGGTTAAGAGCACTGACTGCTCTTCCAGAGGTTCTGAGTTCAAATCCTAGCAACCACACAGTGTCTCACAACCATCTGTAATGAGATCTGATGCCCTCTTGTTCTGATGTGTTTGAAGACAGCTACAGTGTACTTATGTACATAAAATAAAAAAGTTGGAATCTGAGCCAAAAGCAGGGACGTTTGCATTTCTGTTCTCTGCACTTCGGATGCTGCTTCTGTTGTGATGAGTGGCTTGCCCTTCCTCATGTTCACATTTACAATCACACAAAGTGAGGTAAAAGGCAAAGCTGGATTTTAGTGAAATCTAGAAATCTAAATGTTAAAAGGCACACATTTGTTACACAGTGATGCTTACACCGCCTTATAAGCCAAAGATGTAGATGCTGTGTTTGTGTCCTGAATGTACACACATACAGGTCACATATACACGTAAATAACTTAAATACCAGCAAAGTTCCACTGACATAACAATAAAATGGAGGGTTTTTTCCCCCTCACTTGTTCATGGTGTTTCCTCTCAGCTGCTCCATTAGGGTACATGTATTAAGATTTGACTAAAAAAGAAAGTTGGAAGAGAAGGGAGAAAGAATTGATGAAAAGCCAGGCAGGAGGAGTGCCTGGACTTTAATGGGTCCTAGAATAGTCTGCATACATATAGCGTACAACCGTGTCTCTAAAATACTATGAAAATTACCTATATATTAAATAATTCACATTGCAATAGTCCATTGTCATCTATATTGACTTTATTAATAATTGTTAAATTTTACCCTTTTTGCATTTTTGACTAATTTGAGAGCAAAAATGTTTAGATTTCTATGTAATTTTAAAATCATTGAAGCCTAGTGAAAGTGTAAAGTACTCCTTTTAATTTTAATATTTCCTCCATGGACTCAAGAATATCCACAATATGCAAATATATGCAAGTAGTTTGATATTAACATATTGACCCAGAAGCATTGGCCTGGAAACAAAATAAAAATAAAAACCAGAGAGCATTTTTTTAAGTACCAGGAAGAATGAGAATGTTGGCTGGCTGCCTAGTGTTCAGCGTTTGCTTCCTTCCACTATTTTTTTCTACGACACGGGGACATGTTTGTTGTCCTACCCCACTGCTGTTTGCAAGGCAAAGTTCTTTTCTCGAGAGAAATTCAGTGCTAGACCAACTATGGAAAAGTTCCAAATTACACTTTCCTCTGAATGGTTTCATAAAACTATGTTTAAGGAAAATCTCTAAAATGCATTAACATTTTTTTGAAATTAAGATATAATTGCACCATTTTATCCTTTCGTGTTTTTGATCCCTCCAACCTTTCTTATAGACCTTTTTGTTCTCTCTCTCTCTCTCTCTCTCTCTCTCTCTCCCTCTCTCTCTCAAATCCATGACTTTTTTCCTTTAATTGTTGTTACACATACACACACGTGTATATGTATGTGTATATGTATATGTTTGTAGAGGAGTGGTTCTGATGCTTTGATTTAATCAGGTATCTGTATTTACTGATGCTGAAGGTCCTTACTCCTAACTGGTTTTAAATCTAACAATAAAGATGCCAGTAGCTCTTGGCTGAGCACAGGGCAGGGCACAGAGTTGCACAGGTAGGACACAATGAGAATCAGGGAATTGGAAAAGAAGGAAAGGACACAGTAGTGGCAGGAGAAAAGGCCATCTAGCCATGTGAGTTTTCAGGTAAGTGGCCACTGGCCGTTTCCCCATTTGGGCCTGGGAGAGCAGGGAGAAGTTTAGGAGTGCGCAATCACTGAGTTAGCCAAGGCATTTCAGAATTAACTGGTGTGTGTGTGTGTGTGTGTGTGTGTGTGTGTGTGTGTGTGTGTGTGTGTGCGTGTGTGTGTGTGTGTGTGTGTGTGTGTGTATGTATGTATGTATGTTTTCTATTCGAGGATCCAAGATAGCTCCTGAGCAGGTTCACATGTGCAACTTGCAGGGAACTTAAAGCAATGTAGACAAAACAACACACCACATATATATGTATAATATTTCTTGTGTGTGTGTGTATATATATATATATATATAATTTCTAGACTTTAAAATGTGTTTTATCATTTCTACTGAAGAAGATACCTTGCTGTATGAAGTAATTTAATAATACTTTAATCAAATCAATGACTTGCTACCCAGTAGCAGGGTTCATCTAGGGAGTAAAGATATAAATAAGCACAGCTATAAAATATACTTCCTGCCGAACGGGTTCAGCGTTTGGTGGGAATTCCTTGAAAGTAGAGTTTACCTAAGCTTTCTTTTTTGCTTTGAGACAGGGTTTCTTTATGTAGCCCTTACTGTCTGGGAACTCTCTCTGATAGATCAGGTTGGCTTCATACTCAGAGAGATCCTCCTGCCTCTGTTTTCTGAGTGCTGGAATTAAAGGTGCATGCCACTACAGGAAGCTCTTTAAGCCAAAGTGGAGAGGGTATGCTAACAGTGAAGAAAAAGCAGAAGGTGGATCTTTAGAACCCGATCAGGCATTAAAGTAAAGGGGTTTTTTTCTCTAAGATCCTAGAGAAGAGAGAGGCTACTTTCTCCCATGGCTTCAGTGAGAGCAGACACATGGTGCCAGGTTATTATTACCAGTTGTGACTGGGAAGAGAACAAGAGCCACAAAGAAGTCTAAGAAAGAAAGTAGGACAACTCTGCAGCCAGGAAGTTGCTGAACCTGACTTGCTTTTTTCTTGATGCTTTTCTCTTAAGTGTTAGAGAAGGGATCACATTGTGTAGCCAGACAAGGAAAGGCCAGGGTGGGAGCTGCAGAGCTCATACCGACTGCCTCTCAGCTGAAGACTTCATTTCCTGGACTCTCTGCAGGACAGAGAGATCCAATGGATGATGGGGAACAGCAACACATAAGCACTTTTCAGGGACACTGCTTTTATGTAACATGCAATGTATCTTGGTGGAAATTCTAACAATATGGGGCTAGAGATAGATTTTTAACAAAAGTCAGTAGGCTGCGAGAGGCTGAAAGTGGCCCACACACGTGTGTCTTACATCCTTTTACTATGAGGGTGTTTGGCTCATTATGTTCTAGTCATCAGCCACTTTCTTCTCAGTTACATGACTCACCATCCTCCCAAGTTCCATCCCCAGTGAAATGGCTTGGCTGGCACCATTTCCTGGGGGACAATCTGCCTGTGGATTTTATACCTACAGCAATCTGGAATGGAAGATGCTCACTCTGTGTGTGGCTATAGTCTTAGGTCTCTAGAACCTTAGGGAACATGTTTGAAAAATGGTGCCTATGAATTTAAAAGTATAGTCAAGAAACTCTTTGGCATCTGAAATACCTGGATAATTTGAAAAGGTGATGTGATCTAGGGACTGACTTTGGAGGGAAACAGGAAGCCTAATCATACTCCAAATTCTTTCACAGTGCTCTGAGATCCAAGTGCAAATAAGTTCCTAAATCTTTTGCATCATGCCAAGATATGCATATACTTAATTCACCTACATGCACCACACATGCATGTTTGAATGCACATGAACACTCACACATACTGTCATTTCTGACTTTCTCTTACAGCATAAGGAGATTTCAGTAAGCTAGAGAAAACCACAAACTTTGAACAGAAGAAAATGATGAAGTATGTTATGTGCTGCCTTGCAAAGAAAAAAAAATCTATTTTTAGACTTTGAATTAGCATTAACATAAGGCAGAAGTAGGGGATATGCAAGAACAGGAAAAACAGCAGAAAAGCAGTGGGGGTTCATGAAAGCCTCTGTGTGCCCCCCACTTCTATCTCTTTCCTCATCCACACCTTGGAGCAGGGAAAAGCCTGCACAGAAGGAGGGTGGGGAGCAACAGAAGAGGGATGGGTGGCTGCAATATTTGCCTTGTCTCAACACCAACATTTATTTAGATTTTAGATTTTATCCAGTCCACATCCACGTCTCCTGAAAATGGAATTCCAGTTCATAAAGACTTTGATCAGAGGTTGTTCTGGGGCATAGGATATGTACCTGTAAAGAAGTGAGGAAGAGGATAGTGGACAGAATTAAAATTCTGCCCAACTCCCCAGCCAACTCCAGCTGTGCAGTTATAGTGCAAAGCTCAGATAATATCTGCTCTGAAGGAGAATTGCCTTCACGTTTGCTCCAGTGGAGACCAAATGGTCAGGCACTCTGTATGAATCAACCATCTCCATAAACAACCCCTACTGGAGGCAAAACCCAAATAGTCTCCTAAGGCCAACAGCAATTTAACTTTCAGGTCATGCCCCCATTGGGAGCCAGCATCAGCTCGAGATTCAGTAGATAGCCTAGAAAAACCTCAGACCTCTGTAGATACCTAGCATTTCAGATGAAACAGTACCAAGATAGGTTGTCTCTTCGCTGTGGAAAATATGCAGAAAAGAGAAAGCAGAATTTCAAGTTGGAAGAAGAACGTTTACCTTTTTAGAGTCTATGAGTATTCTGAGGGGTTAAGGAGAGAGGCATTCAGATTCAGCTCTTAAAATTTACTAGCCCTACACCCCTTCCCACAAACAATTATTTTTCCCTACACTGTAGCTCTATGACTTATCTACTACCAGGTTAGAATTTAACACATGTTTATTAACACACATTATTTCTTGATTGCTTCTGAATCAATGAAAGCTAAATGCCCTTGTACCTTGTCTGTCTAGAGCAACTATTTTTTATTCCAGGTCTACTGTATTAGTTACTGTGACCCCATCATTTTACTCCTACGAGCCTTTTGCCTAATCAGTGTGGTAATATGGGTTATGGGAAAATGATCGTCTACACATATGCTTCTACACTTGACAACTTCCTAGC
Source organism: Arvicanthis niloticus (assembly GCF_011762505.2). Lineage (NCBI taxonomy): Eukaryota > Metazoa > Chordata > Mammalia > Rodentia > Muridae > Arvicanthis > Arvicanthis niloticus. The sequence continues at coordinate 109,194,577 of NC_047659.1, read as the reverse complement.
TCTGCTTCTTCAAAGGCTTTTTAGTATTTATATAGTTGAGGTCTCTTCTATACTCATACTTTAACAAGTAGTTCACCTTTACTGTCTAGTCCCTGTGGCATAAATATATTATATCTGATTAATGCAATATTTGTGAAGCCAAGGTCTTCACTTCTGGGACCATTATTGAAAGTCTTACCAGCTTTCCCAAGTAAGAACATGCTGAAGAACAAAAGAAAGGGGGACTCCAGATGAAAGGAGGATGAGTCTTTGAACAGCTTTGTACCCAGGAAGCCACAATGAAGTAAGAATAATATTTATTAGTTGAAGCCACTAACATTTGGAGTTGGTTTCTCTAGCAAATAATGATTTTAAAAAGGAGGGACTATGTATCTATCAGGTGAAACATAGACATGTTCTCTACCAACCTTGACTTGGTTTAATCCTGAGGGCTCTCCTCTTGAGTTTTGAGAATACTTATAATCTTCATATAGATTACTCAGTGCTTATGAAATGCTTCATTTGAGATTGTGAGGAGTGGGAGAAATAAGCATCTCTAAGTACTGACAGTAATTATTTCATTGGAGGTTACAGTGAGGGAGGAAAATCACGAGACCCTAATAACCACATATAGATGTAATATCTGAAGATAGGTCTATTAGCACAGTGATGGATCTCTGAATAAAATTACCTTTGCTTTTCACTAACTTGTATGGAAACACTATTGAGATCCAGCATGATAGTGATCACAACAAAAATTACAATATTCAGAAATAAATTTGGCCAAATAAGTGAAAAATATTCTACAATGAAAACCAAAAAGCACTGGCAATGAAAAAGTGATAGGGCACATAATCACATACTCACACATTCACATGCATGCGCACACACACACACACATACGTGCACACATACACACACACACAAACAAGGTTTCTCATATTCAATGTTGGAAGAATTAATATCACTACAATACTTATCATATTACTTTAAGCAATTTGCAGAATCAATGCAATCTTTATCAAAATACAAATTAACTTCTTTACAGAATGAAAAAAAATCATTAACTTCATGAGAAACAGATTGTCTCTGTATACCCAATGCAATGTTAAACAAAAAGAACCACATTGAAAGCATCTCAATACTGACTCAAAAATGCATTACAGATCCATATCAAACACATTGCTTGATAGTAGCATACAGACATAGTGACAAATTAATGGAACAGAAAAGCAAGTCAGAAATAAATCCACACATACATAGGCAAGTGATTCTCAGCAAAGGTACCAAAACTACACAGAAAAAAAGAACTACACATAAGAATTATAGCTTCTTCACTAAATAGTGTTAGAAAAACTAGATTTCAAACACAGAAGATCAGAATTTAGCTTCTACATTTAACCTTGTACAAAAGCCAACTCAAAGTGGACTAGGGACCTTAAGACACACACACCACAAACACAAATGCAAAAGCATATGTGTGTTTATGTTTGTGTATGTATATATATATATGCAATTAATTTATAACTCCAAATATACAGGAAATAAAAGAAACAAAATAATGGGATTACAACAACCTACAAGGATTCTTTGCAGCAAATAAAACAGGTAGAGTGAAAAAAATTATCTTACACAACAGGATATAATATTTGCCAACTGTTTATCTGAATATAGATTAAAACAAAATACTCAATATAATTAGGTACTATGAATATGTACATCGAAACTAATATGTGATAAAATTTCACTACAGTTAAAGTGTTTAATCAAAACACAAATAAAAAAATTGCTAATGGTGTGGGGAGCCAACAGAAGGTGGCTATCATCCTTGCAGCCATCTTGAGCCATATACCCTGACAAGAAATTTGATTACATTAGCCTACAACAGCTGAGCACACTCTGATAACATCTTGCTTTAGATACCCAGGATCTTCCATTGGGTGTGTGAGACTTAAAGCTGTGATTTAGAGCTGAGACATAAGGGCGTGACTTAGAGATCAGATTTAGAGACAAGGCCTAAGGGCATGACTTGAAGGCGTGACTTAGAGGCATGGCTTAGAAGTGAGACATATAAAAGGCAAGAGGCAGACAGAAGAGTTCAGTACAACTTGGAGTAGGAATTAGGCACTCAGAGGAGTACAACTTGGAACTAGGAATTAGGTTAGAGAGTACAACTTGGAACTAGGAATTAGGCATTGAGGGAGAAGACACTTGGACTAGAGAACTCGGAAGAAGGATTATTAGGTAGTAGGCACTTAGCACTTGGAAGAAAACTTGGAACTTGGAGGCACTAGGGACTAGGGACTAGGAACTATGGACTAGGAACTCAAGACTAGGGACTTGGAGAGAAGAAGAGAGACTGAAGAATAAATGGGATTGAATCACACTCTATCTGGTCTCCATTCCTCACATCCGTCCTCACTCTCTCTCTCATGCTGAACGCCGACCCGCAGACCGGAGGTACTTGGGCAGTGCAGGCTAACAAGTTAGTCCCCAAGGCTTTTGGCAGTGCGGGTTCCAACATTGACAGAACTGTCCGAGACATTTTTGGCACCCAACATGGGGCAGCTCAGGCCACAACATAATGGCAGTGGGGCTATGTAGAAAAGTTAATTTTTTATACATGGTAAATGGTAAATCAGTATACCCACTTTGCAGAACAGTATTAAATGTTCCTCAAAAACTAAATACATACCTTCTTTCATTCCTGGGAATCTATTCCAAAGAACTGAAATCAGAGACACTTACCTAGACATGTTGTAATACTGTATATGTAGTCTGGGGAGATTTAAGAAGACCAGTGCCTCCCTAAATCATCAGGGTAGGATTCTTAATTATAACCAATGACAAATGATCCAGGTTAACTTAGCAGAAAAAATACTCATTAGTTAAGGGGAATCGAGATGTTTGGGATATGGGTTATTTGTTATAACTCATTGAAATTTGATTCCTACTGTGGCAGTGTTGGGGCATATAAGAGTTTATCATGTCATTACGAAGGATTAATGTCCTCCTTAGAATTTTAGTTTAATTCTTGTGACAATGGATGAAAATGGATTTTCATGCATCAAGGCTTGATTCTGCTTTGTCTCCTGTATGCACTTTTGTGTGCACACCAGTTAGTTCACCTGTTATGCTTCAGCAAGTGTCTCCAGTTAATTCACCTGGTATGATTCAGCAAGTGTGTCTCAAACAAAAAGCTTTGACTTCCAGCTTCCAGCCCATGAGCCGAATACATTTCTTTATAAATTACCATGTTTGTGGTATTTTGTTACAACAGAAAACAGACTAAGAAAAGCCAATTATCAATAAAATAGATTCTATTCTCAAGTATTCTAAAAACTGCTTGGAAACCTGGGAAATCTGGCTTCTAAAAATGACAATAATCAAGAATATATAAGCATAAAACAAAACTTAAGCCAGTCTAAAACACATAGCCAGAATATAATAACTATTGGCTTTGTTTTTTTTTTTAAAAATTAGAAATTCAATTAATAAGCATGTAGTTTTTAAAAATTAACTCTGAGTGAGGAAATTAGAATGTGTAAGTTACAAAAATGACCTCTCTGAATCCATACCCTGTGTAAAATTATTTTGAAGTTCCTCCCTTAAGGATGAGAACTCTATTTCCCTACATCCCCTCTGAGTCTTACATTTTCTGAGAGCTTATTTGATTTATAGAATCTTACAGAATCGACAACATGCTAGTTCTGAGTCTTGACCTTAAATAAATTTGCATGCTTCTGCTCCTTCTTAGCACTCTTCCCTGCACAGTTTGTAATAAGCAGAAATAAGTAGAGAAGAAACAAGCTTCTCCAGTGAAGATAATATGAAATATCCAGCAGTCAGTCAACATGACTGCTGACCACACAGAGAAAAGTAGTTTTATAGCCAAGTTCAGAAGAATCACCGAGCTGAGCCAAATCTAGATTGTCAACTAACCTACAGAGTCACGAGCTAAGTGAATGTTGGTTTAAACCACTTAAGCAAAAAAGTGTTTTGTTAAACCACAGAATCTAACTGCTGCAGACAGTAATAATCTCTTACCAGATGGGCAAGGGCAGAAAATGTAGACATTGCCTTTGGTGGGTTTACCCAAAGACCAGATTCCCTGCTTATTACTGTACACAGAGGCAGCAGAGAGGCAAGCAAGCCTTCATCACTTGGTAGGCACTAATTATTTAATACCGACATTTCTAAGAGAACTTTCTAACACTAGTGGCTGTTTATATCCAAATTCAAAAATACTAAGAAGAAAAAGACAAGAGGAGAAAGGCATTGTCATTCACTGGTTGTGTAATTAAAATCAAAATCTGTCATCTATAGTCAGGATTGAGGCAGGTAAAATTAAACACAAATTGTCCTAGAAATAATTAAAAGCTAGACTTTTAAATTGAAGGTTGTCTTTTCATAATTAGTTAACAATTGCTATTGTTTTAAATGGGATTATTGTTAACCTTTGACACTTTGCTCATATGATTCTTTCTTAACCAAATTTTAATTATGCCTAGGAGGAAGTGAAAAAGTTATCCATTCATTAATATATTAAGAGCTCGTTTTCTATCAAGTAAGCCTTCAATGGATGCCAAAGTAAATAGGAAGGGCCCTACTTTCAGTGATATGATAATACAGAAAATATAAATGCATCAAAATATCACTTCATCGTTGATTTTTAATTAATTGGCATAAGATAAAAGCTGTCTCAAAAGTTAGATATGAGCTGTTTGAAGATGAAATAATCTTAGATCAGGGAGAGGTGGGACAGCATCACTGAAGCTACTTAGAGCTGCAAGCAAAGCAGCTGATAGGGTCAACTGAAACATATTTCTACAACAGATCGGAATCTTCAGTTCTGCAGAAGACAGTGTCAACAGTGTCAGCTTGTGAAGTAGCCCATATCTGCCTCATCTGATCAGTTTCTTCAATCATGGAGACTCCTATCAGCTGCCATCAGCATCTCTCCCATGTTCCTGCCTTCCTCATCATACGAATAAGAGGTTCAGGCTCTCAGATAAATCACACCTACTCTTGGCACTAACCTTGTTCTTGTTACCACCTCTGGCTATCTGTCTATCAGCTTCTCTCTCTTGGTGTATCATTAGATTCTCTTGCTCTAATGGACTGTGGGATGATGCTTTTGTCACCTAGATAAAACTGATTCTCTATTTACCATAAGTCTTTAGAAAGATAAACAGAAATAAAATTAACTGTCTTTCACAGAACTCCTTGAAAGAACAATCTTTTACCATCATCAATTTCTATGATGCCATTCTATTTTCATTTTCTCTTTCAGTTTGAGGTCTGAAATGTTAGTGAATGTGACTAAGTCAACTTCAAACTTCAATTTCCAAACCCAATCAATTCAAGGATTTTGCATAAGACATTATTATCTCACACCTTAATGCTATGTTGTCTTGTATCTTCTTTGACCATCTCCATAATTGTCTAGGGAGACTACACCCAGAGGTCTAACCAGTATGTCCAGCAAAATGCATTTCAATTACATCCTTCATTGCCTGTAAAACCACCAATGAGCATTTACCTCATCAAAATTAAACGACAAAATGCTTTAGTTGTCCCAAATAACCTGATCTCAACATTTTGGTCCACTTTTCTCCTCATTTAGGTAGCTCAGTCACATAGATTTTTCTACTCTTCAACAAAAGCCAAACAGCTCTCTCCACTACCAACATCTATAGTTTCTTGTCCCTCTGACTTTTTTGTTCACTATCTTCATAGGTTTATTTCTCTTTAAAAATTTACTCTAAAAACTTAGTTTTAATTTATTTCCTAGCAATTCTTTAAAAATGTCAACCAATATTCTCATATTTGTTTTTAACATTTCTACTTTCTTCTCTTCAGCAGTGGTAACCATCTAAAATTTTATACATTTTATTTAATGTTTTTTCTAGAATTAAAATGATATAAGATATAAGATATAGATATATAGAGATATAAGGTATAAGTCTGAATACTATTGTATTCCTTTGAATCACTGTAGTTTATCATGTGTATCACAGTTTATTTTCTGAGAGATCTTCATTTATCTGCTTTTATAAATATTAAACTTAGCTATTAGACATACTTTGCTGGTCAACATAGACCCCATGAAACAATGTAGAAGTTCCAAGCTTAGGCTCTAAGAAGCATTGGATACTTCTACTCAATCATTTTACAAAGGTAACATTTCAGAAGGATCACACACATTGTCCAGTGATGGGCTGCAGGAGCGATGAATGACCCTTGTAATCCATGCCATCTATGCATTTTTGGCTTGGATTCTTAGTCAGTTGAGCCCAAACTAGATCATCCAGACCCAGTTACTAGACACATTCTTTAAAGAAAGGTATGCATCCTATTGAATGTCACAAGAATTCTTCAGATAGCAAGTACTAAAGAAATAGGTGATGTATAAATGAGGGGATGGAATATCACAACTCATTAGACCACTGGAGTTTTAGTGTTCAGCACTTACTCTTATCTTTGCATTTTCCAACAGATATGACAGAGCAGTATGACTTCTAAGTAATCCCTTGTCACTCTCCCCAAGTACCTAGCTATAAGACATTCTGGAGATATAGACTTCTCTCTGACATGATAATAGAATTGCTTGTAATGTGCAACACTCATGTACAGAATTCCCTCTTGATCTGCATCAGATAGATACTATGTATGAGAAACAACATCAGTCACAACTCTTTGCATCTTCTTCCCCATTGAGTCCACTGCATTTGCCAGTTGTTTGCTTGGTCATTATTTAAATGCTAATAACACAACTCCATAAACTATGCATGCCATGAGGACAAATTCTAGGTTATGTGTTCAGTGGACTAGAACAGTGTCAGACTCATAGTAAAAACTCAATAAACAGCTGGTGGATGGATGGACAGATAGGTGGATAGATGAATGGATGGATGGATGGATTGATGGCTTCTCATTTCTGTGTCACTCTGTGTAGATCAGTACATAGTAAGGTTAGACTGAAAACTGTATATTGAAACCAAATTCTGAAAAGGGAAATAATACAAACAAAGAGAAATTTATCCAAAATATAACCCAAATTTCCTTAACCACTAGCCCTTTCCTAAACCAAATTATATCAAAGTAAAGATGTTTAAGTCATGTGAAAGACTACACAAATGTAGAGATTCTGAAAAAAAAAAAGAAAAAGAAAGAAAGAAAAAAGAATGACATTGAACAGAAAAGAGACAGGCCTTTTGTTTTGAAACATCTACACATACATTATCATACTTCCTTTCAAATTGTTGTATCTGTACAATTCTTTGTATTCTTTGCTTTTTTCCTAAACCAGGAAAGTTTTGATTCATTCTATGTGCTTTAAAAGTGAGTGATGTGGGGAGGGGGACTGGGAGAGGTAGAGGAAGGGAAGACATTAGTCAAGATGAGAGAAGTATATGTATGAAAGAAGAATAAATTCTAAAAATCTAGTGAATAACTAATTGAATCAAATGTGTCCAGGAAATTATAATAAATACCCTTTAAAATGTAAATCCTGGAATGCATGGAAAAAATAACTTAAATGATCCAGAAAAGACACTGTTAATGTGCTCTGATGCAGCCAAACACTTAGGTTGTACTTTTCCGACCAGTTTATTTGGAGTTACTTCATCATAATGTTACACACCAGAATAACACAGGCAAGAACAAAATGTAAAACATTATGTGCTTGGATAGCAGACTAGAATCACAGAGCTTAAGATGTAATTCCTCCTGATAAATGCCAGTTCTGTTCAGAAGAAGCGAGTAACAAGTCTGAAGATTTTAGCTTTCCAACTGAGTGTTGAGCTGCTGAACCAAATCATAGAAATACTTCATCTTGATTGAAAACCAACATACTTAGCACTGTCGGTGCCTTTAAATCTGCATGTTTCTTATTTTATACATATCATCTGCTCAATTTGCCTTAAATTTACTGTATAAGTAGAATGACCTCATTTCACAGAGTTGAAGAAAACCTCAGATTCATTCAGAAACAATAATTAGGGGTTACAGGATAACATGAAATCCTGCTCACATAAAAACCGTTGTTTGAGTGTTTGATGCTGGTGTTGGCGTAACCAAGGTTTGACACATCTCCCAGATTTAGTGTTGGTTCAAAGAGGAAACAAAAACTTCATGTAAATACTGACAATGTTGAGGCCTTTGAGTTTCACAATAAGGGATTCCTAGGCTGCTATAAATTTTCTTTCTTAATAATATCATGATTGTGACCTGTAAAAATTGCTAAGCAGTTATGACATTATCTCCTTTTTAGATGGAAAACAACCCCCTGAAGATGTTGTTGTTATTATCAATCATACCTTCCAGGTGAGTTAAGTTCCTGCCCAAAGCCATTAAATTAGACCTTGACTAAATAAAGCCATTGGATATTAAGCCCAAATTTAAGGGCAATATATATATATATATATATATATATATATATATATATATATATATATTATATATTATACTTATACACACATATACATACATACATATATACACATACACATTATATATATATATATATATATATATATATATATATATATATATATATATTGCTCTATTGATTTCTCTTACTCTAGTCTCTCACTTCTTGCAATCTATTCATACACTGAATTTTTACTCCTTGGTATATCCACAGCTTTCTCTAGTTACTCTTTCTATCCTTACTTTTTTCTAACTGTCCATCTATTGCTTGCTTTCTCTCACTCTTTCCTTCATCTCTTGCAATCTATCCATCCACTGAATTCTTTCTCCTTCTTGGTGTATCTGCACCTTTCTCTATTTATTTTTTCTATCCTTGAGTTTTGACTCGACTATGTCATTACGTCTCTCTTTGCTTCAATTGTTTTACTCATATGATGATTATATGTTTACCATCCATTTATATTTCCACCTTTGTATGAAGTTCTATGTTTGCCGTTCACATATCAATCAAATCACCTACCCAGTCTTCCCCTATATTCATATCCTTTCCTCAAATTGACATTTCTTTCTTTTTTATTTCTCTATAAGTCTTGGTAATTATTTCAAGATATTGCTCTTTTTTCTCTTTCTCTATTATTCACTGTCAGTCTCATTCTTTTTTCTATCTGTGCCCCTCCCTGTCCCAGTCTTCCTCTCTCGTCTCTGCATCCAAGCTTTTTTCCATTGATAGTTTCTGCTAACCTAGGAGCAAGGGGTATCACAGATAGGTGCTTTAGTCTGTTCTACTAAATATCTATGCACAGATCAATTAATGTTAACCTTGTCATTTTCTGAAGAAAGAGAGAACACTGGAGAAAAATTATTCCAGCGTGTCAAGCAGTTTTTCATTAGCGTGCCTTATTACAACTCTCCTTTCAAGGCTGTCTGTAAACACAGTGCCTCTGACTAAAGCCAGAGTTGCTTCCATATTTGGAGGACATCATCTCCTCCTTCTGAATAAAAGAGCAGGCACCTTTACAATCCATAATAAGAAAGATGACATGTCTCTCTGAGCAAAGGAGTGTTCTGTGTACTCATCCATGATTTTTGACCTGGACACTCTCTTCTTGTAGTTCTGCTGTGTGTATGAGCATCTGCTTGTACTGTGAAGTTTCAATTGGACCCAAGGGTAAGAAAAATTGACACAACCATGCTGACAGTTACACTGCTTACTGTGCCCACAGTAATGTCAGAGACAAAGAACTGTCACTTACCGTGCTGCTGCCCATGGATCTCATTAGCTTTCTGTGGAATGAAACCTCAGCTCCTCACAGTTGCTGCCCCAAAGCTGTTTGTTCCTTTGCCCTTTCTCATGAAGCATGATGTTGGTCATCAAAAATCCTTTCTATTATAAAGTGAAGAGTGACTTGACCAACCATTCCAGCATGCTACTTCCCCTGTTTCCAATTTCAACAGCAAAATTAGTTATCTTTTCCTTAGCTTACCTGCTGTTCTCAATGAGGAAGAAAAATTTTCCCTTTCATATACTGTGCAACTCTTTTTCTTCTTAAACTCTGACTGGTGAGGTGGACTGTCAATTGGGCATAACAGACTCTACCAGTTTCATTGCCCTTCCAAAGCCAGTACAACAGAAGGCTTTGAACATTAGAGTAGTTAGTAGGACTGAGCTGGTGCTTGTGGCTGCTATGGAAATAGGTCCCTGTGCCTCAGCTCACATCTTCTATTTCCTCATATTTTTTTTCACGTTAAATCCCAATTGCAGCACCTCCTTCCTCTCTTCCAAGTCTTGCCCTTGCAAATCTTTCTCCCTATTACTCCCTCCCCTTCTAGGACCAACAGGACTAAGCACCTTCTTTCCTACTGAGGCTCAACCAGACAGTCTAGGTAAGGGAAGGGGATCTAATGGCAGGCAACGGAGTCAGAGACAGCCTCCACTCCATTTGTTTGGGGATCCCCATGAAGATCAAGCTGCACATATGCTACAAATGTATATGGGGCCTGGGTTCAAGTCCTGCATGCTTCAGTCTTTGTGAGCCCCCATGGGACCATATTAGTGGACTCCGGAGGGCTTGTTGTAGAGTCCTTGACCCTTCTGGATCACTCAATTCTAGTCTGTACTCTTCCACAAGACTCCCCAAGCTCTGGCATGATGTTTGGCTATGGGCCCTTGTTCTGTTTCCATTTGCTGCTGAATGAGACCTCTTACAAGACAGCTATGTTCATTTCCTGTCCTAGCTCCAGCAGTGACTGCTAGGCAGGTCCTCACAATCTCAGGCTCCTGCCACTCCATGCGTCTCTTCTCTTCCACTCTGGGCCTCTCTAAAGCCTCCTAAAACAAGTAAGGGGTCCATCCATTTAGAACTTCCTAATGTATGGAGTCCTCAGGATTAAAGATATGGATATTCATTTCTCTCCATTTATTCAGTTGTATGAAAATGACCTACAAGCTATTGACAGAACTCTGGAATGTATCAAGGCCTGGGTTCTCAAAGTGTCATAGAGAGCACAGCACACACTCATGTTGGCTTTTCTTTCCTTCCTCACTCTCTCATCCTTGTCTTATATCCTCTGAGGATTATGGCACAAATAAAGCACCAACAAACAAGTACCAGTCTCTAATATTTCCTGGCCAATTGTAAGCCATTCTAAAGGTGAACAGACAGACTAAGGTCTCTGGAATGAAGAGAGATCTGGATCTCTGACCAGCTCTTCCTTAGAGATTTTGAACAAATCACTTAACCTTTTTGAGATTTTGCTTCTTAAGACCAGAAAGACAATTCCTTGCAGTTTTGTGGGGATGGAATTGATTGTGGATACAAAGCTTTCAGTCCTAAGAACAGGGTCATTCATAACAACAGTACTCAACAAACAGCAGCAATTACTGTCATTACAAGCTTCGAAGACCTCAGGGGGACCCTAGAAACTAGAAGCTATAGAGAGGGGATGCTCTGAATTCATTGGTTGTCCAGACATGGTTAGGCTATAGAATTAACCATTATATGAACACAAAACTGTATAAATTATTTATAAATTGCTGTTTAGAGGAAGAGTTGCATCATAAATAGCTTCTGGGTTTTCTAAATGTCTTCATGCATATGTAGAGAGAGAACACATTCAAACTACCAAAACAATTATTTAAACTGATTCTTTCTACCCTTGGGATTTTTCTCTGTCTAATCAACTGGAGATTGTGTAATTGAGACCTTTGGGAAGAGATGACACAGCAAAAATGTAAAAGTGGAACTTGTTGTTGTGTTTTTGTTTTGAGAAAAAGAGCTAAACCTTGTTAGGGTCTTCCTTAGGAGAAAATGATTTTCTTAACAAAAGTTAGGGAGAGTGAGGTTTGCGAAGGAGTGTGTAATGAAGTCAAATGGTAATAGTAGATGCAAGATTCAGAGATGCATGTGCATATCTATAGCTCAAGCATCCATGGGAGCTATTTGGAAACTGAGTCAGACTCCAATACCTGCTGTGTTATAGTTTTCTTCAGCTGGGGACAGCGTTGTACTTCCTAGTGTCATCTTTTGGAAACTTTTCCTCCACATCAATTGGAGTTCTGCATGAGCTCCTGAAACTCCTTTGTCAATTACACTCTAATTATGCTACGTGGAACCTTCTTTTGAAAGCACTTCAGGATTTGTAGAAGGCTCTCTGTGAATGGTGAGCCTTGCCTTAGAAGGGGGGTGGGGGGTGGGGGGAAGATGACATCTTTGAAATGACTGAATACCAGCTAGACTCCTACTCTCAGGCAAGCACAATAGTGTTTCAAAACCCTTGAGACAACCATTGGAGATTAAAATCTGAACCATGTACCAATCATTATGCTGTTCCCATTCTGTGATCTCTGTGAATTCTGAGAATAGAGGTGTGAGCCCCAGATGAGCTTATCCTTGTAAGATGTGAACTGTGAATGGATCTTCAAACATATTCTCCTACAAACTCCAACGTGGAATCCCTACAGCATCCTTTCATTAATCACTAGTGACTTGGATAAAGTTTGGGCTTTCTTATTGGTGTTGAGTGTACTGGGAATCTAAAACTAAGCATCTAATTACTTTAAATCCTAACAGATTAGCTTTAAAAAATGAACACAGTTTGTATGGTTTAGGGTCAGAGTTCTGCTTAGGTAGATGTGTCTGGCTCAAAATCTTTAGTTAGATGCAGTCTCATGACAGTCTGGACTCTGTTGCCACATATACCTCTCCAAGGCTGCCTCATGAAATGTCATTATGCTTCCTCAAGAGTAAATGTTTAAAGAAATAACAAGAAGATAACAAAATGGAAGCCACAGTCTTCTTGATGTGTGTGTTCGTGTGTTTTGCCTACATATATGTATGTGTGGTATCCATGTGCGTGGTACCTGCAGGGTTTAGCAGAGGTCATCAGATTTCCTAGAACTGGAGTTAGAGATGGTTGTAAGTCATCATGTGCTGGGAAACGAACCCAGGTCCTAAGCAAGAGCAGCAAGCACTGTTAACTGCTGAGCCATCTCCCCAGCCCCAACCCATAGTACTGTAATAATGCCGTCTGAGAATGGACATGCCATCACTTGTTCTGCATTTTGTTTACTGGCTATGAATCATTAAAATCTAACTCATAAACAATGGATGCAGATTGGACATGGATGTGCATGAGCGCGCGAGCGCGCACACACACACACATGCAAATCAAAATAAAATAAATGTTTACAAGAAAAAATAAGCTATATAGCATGATAGTGACAGTCATTTTCCTTTATTCCTCAAATATGTATTTTTCCTCTGTAAGATATATATATGTATGTATATGTATATATGCTTATTATGCATATATATATATGCTTATTTCGTTTCAAACAGGCTTTGTCCTAAATCTTTTCTGTTCATATGAAACTATATCAGTTTTGTTTCATAAGCAACCTGAATTTTAGTTCATGACAAAGATAAATCTGCTAAGAGTTATACCCTTTGGTTTCTTCCATTACTTAAGAACTCTTAACATATCTATGTCCTACCCATTCTATCCTATCTCAGAAAAAAAAAGATAATTAAGGGAAAGTAGAAAATAGAATTTTCAAACACTCTATTTGTCAAGTCATCTTTATGTATGTCAGTGAGAGAAAGGTAAGTAGATAGAAAAATAGATGAAAATACTGATAATTTTTAAATGTTAATAACTACTTAATGTGTCAAGAAATAATAACTACTTAATGTGTCAAGAAATAAAGTATGTTTGGCATTTCATTCTCCCCCTACTCCCTATAACTTTCTATCCATGGCCAGTCTGATATTCAGCAAGATATGCACCAGGCTTGCATTGTGCTAATTGCTGAAGGACCGCAAAACTTGAAGCCACCTTAATTTCCATGTCCATCACTGTTTCTTGATTGCCTCACACTGCCTTACAGTTAGTGTTTCTCCTTCACATCTTGTGGTACATAATCACCTCTATCCTTCGTCGTTTCTATTTTCCTTTAAACTCTTATAAACTACAACTTTATTCTCAAGTATCAAGTTCAAGCCTCCACTACTAAAAAAGAAAGAAAGAAAAGGAAAATCTTAGAGTCTTACAGCTCCATGTTTTTATAACATCGCATTCTCTTGTTCCTTTCTGCCGCTTCATAATGACCCATGGAGGCTTTATGCAAAGGCTTCAGTGTCAACTCTCCTCCTGGGACCTCTGTTATGATCCCATGTCTTTTTTTTTTTAAGTTCTCTAAAGGAGACAAAAAACAGACACGTGACCATTCATTTGCCTTTACTGCTCAGCTACATTCACCTAAGATTGACTCTTGCTTCTCAAAGTGATCCATTTGTGCGAGTTGCATTATTATAAGTTCTAGCTGCTTTTCTGCATTTCACATTAGTATTTTGGTCCTATTTATTTGTGTCTCCCACTTACTTCTGAAGCTGGGTCTTTGTGTTTGTTCTCTAGAGCTACCATAACAAAGCACCAGAAGCTGGTGACTGAAAAGTATAAAAGAGAAATTTCTATCCTAATTGTATTGTAGAAGTCTGAAAGGGAAGTGTCAGAGGAAGTATGTTTTCCTTAAAATCTAGGGAAATGTCATTTGCCTCTGCCTCACCTTAGGTGGTTGTAATTGATTTTCAGTGTGTTCTGGCACTGGGTAGCATCACTCTAATCTCTGCTTGTCATAGTTAACATCAGGTGACAAGTTGACATGCCTAAGGAGAAGGAGTTTCATTTACAAAACTGCCTGCATAAAATTGGCTTTTGGGAACATCTTTGGGACACGTTTGTATTTGTTGATTGGTGCTAAAGGGCACAGCCCATTATGGGTTGTGCCATCCCTGGGCAGGATGGATCTTGGTTTTATAATAAGGATAGTTTTTTGTGAACCTGAAAGCAGCTTTTCTCTGTGATCTCTTTTCTCTGTGATCCTGCCACTAGGTCACTGTTCGAGTTCTGCCTTAGCATGCCTTGATGAATTCTAACTCATAAGCCAAGTAAAACCGTTTTCTCTCCCATATTGACTTTGGTCAGTAATTTATCACAGCAACAAAATCCAAACTAGGACACTATTTCTGTATGTGTATTAACTTTTTTGGCATCTGTTCTATGTATGAATTTTTCTTTCTTCTAAGAATATCCTTTCTGTTGGATTGAAGGCCTCTGACATTCTTGTATGACCTCATCTTAATTATATCTCTAATGTGCTTCACTTTAAATAAGGTTGTATTCTGAGATACTTTAATTTAAAATTTTAATTCTGGGGGAGGCACAATTTATCTCCTAAAACTCTTCTTCAGATTTTTGGACTGTGTTTAATACTTCTCTATTTTCTCTGTAATAGCTATAATCACCACTGCTGTGCTTTAAAGAAAACATATTACATAAAGTTTACCACTTTCCCAAATTATTTTACTTTACACCCTTGTTCTCAAATTAAAACAAGCATTTCCCAATGCTGAAAATACAACTTCTTTATTATCATGGTGACTAAGTAACTGAGACAAACAATTTAAATGAAGGAACTGTTTGTTCTGACTTATGGTTTTGGAGGATTCAGTTCTTATTTGCTTAGCCTCCTGTACTTGGGAAGAACATTGAGGAAGTTGGGCCTATGGTGAAGGCTATTCTTTGATTCTTGGCATGGAAAAATACACAAACCATGAGACAGATTTCTGCTTGGATTTCTCCTTTCCCTTCAGTTTGATTGGACCCCTATTCAAGAAATGGTGTTACCCACATTTAGAGGGTGTCTTTCTCAGTTAATATTCTCTGTAGTGATCCTCACTGACATGTTCAGAGGTGTACTTCACTAATCTTCTAGATGACTGTAAGTCCAGTAAAGTTGATTATGAAGATTAATTGCCACATTATCCATGCTTCAAAGATCCAGAACCATAATAAAGCAACTATGCAAAGGATTGCAGCCATTGCAAATGAAATATTCATCATGCCCAAAACCACTATTTTCATTTATTTGGGCCCTTATAATAGTGTTTAATTTAATCTACTAGTTTTTCTCTGTCTCAATTTCTCATGGTACCAAATAAGTAACTTTATTTTTATTACTTTTTTGAAACGTTGTCTCATTTTGTATGGTCAGGTTGATCTGGAGTCTGCAATGAGTCTTCTTGCCTTGACCTCTTGAGTAATATGGTTAGAAGCATGTGCCACCATGCCAGGCTAAAAATAAAAGCTTACAAATAGAAATCATAATATCCTGTTTTACAAAACCAGGGGGGAGGTCAAGCTATTTTATGGCTGCTTAAGTCTTCCACCTGTGTTATGAGATAATGTCACTTCTATAACTTCAAGTTCACACAAATCATTTGTGCTCCTGGATTCAGGAAGTTCCACCAAACAAACTTTCTAATGCAAAGCCAATCTTGACACAAAATTTCTTTTTCTCAATCAAGTTCTATATTCTTATTTTAGCCATAATATGTGTGTGTGTGTGTGTGTGTGTGTGTGTGTGTGTGTGTGTGTGATATATTCAATGGTCAACAGAAGAATTTGGTGATTCAAATCCTGTAAGTCGTCTTCCTTTCTCCATAGATACCCTCCTAGTTCAAGGCTACATTATCTCCAAAGTAAAAAGACAAGTTACCTCTGAATTGGTTGTCCTTCCATTTTATAGTATTCTTAATTGCTAAATCTACTATACACAAGGACTCTGAGAAACGTTTCTACATAAGCGCAAATGATCATCTCACACCTTAGACAAGGCCCTGGGCTTCCGTGTCATTTCTGCATCCCTTCAAGTCTCACCACAGCCATAGCAGATGATGCTAGTAACTATCCTTTAGGTTCTGGCCTCACTTAGGAGAATATTGAGAGTACCAGAGAGTTTACAACAGAGAAAATCCCTAACAGATATAAGATGGGAGTTGATGGATAAACATCTCACTCTTTTGACTTCTCATGGGAACAATAAAAAGGAATCCCCAGAAGATTAAATCCATGAAAGTACAACGCCAAGCCTTATTGTGCTCCGAAGTAAAATGAAACATGTATACATCTATGTACTTATTTTTATGTAATTTTAAATGGTGAGAAGTTTTTTTTTTATTAGATCTTTTACACTTCAGATACCATCCCGTTTCCCCATTCCCCCCCCTTAGAAAACCCCTATCCCATGCCCCCTTTTCCTTTTTGCATTTATACATTTTTTTAAGAAATGTTAATCATAGGCTTTATAAGTTTGGTATTGTTCAATCAGAGGTGTAACCCACTACCCAACCTAGATATATCAACTATCTTTGACTGGTGGAGATACATGAACATCTGCTTCCCTGTCTCCCCCCTCTATCTCTCTTTCATCACCTAGCTTCTCCTCTCCTTCTTCTTCTCCTCTTCTTACTCCTTTTCTTCCTCTCAGTACTCCTCCCACTTAGCTCCTCCTACACATCACCCTTCCTGTTAAAAGGAAACTTTTCTCTCAAAATACAATTAGAGCATAATTATGCCTATTTGTACCAGTGAGGTACAAGATAGTCCTAATACCCAGTCCATCCTTTTGTTGACTAACCAGCACCTCTGTCATCTATCCTAACTAAAACACTTAGTTCTGAACCTGGCTTTTTCCTTGGCTTTAGGATGAATGTCAGCTGATGACCATACACTCAGATCTTTTCTCTCAAAGTAAATAGCTATAAGTTTTCAACCCCATCAGAAATCCAGAATGACTGAGTTGACTATAATTGTGGGAAGCACAAAGCATAGCTTCTAAAACTCAGCCAATTTATAGAGACCTCTGAACACCTGGACACTCGCTCTACTTCAAAACGTTGGAGCATCTGTTCTTCTGCCTTCTGGCCCAGGATCATCTGACAGACCTTAGTGCTGCAGAATTATTAAGGGCTGATTACTCTGTCTAGGCAGATATAATCAGTCGACTATTCTGCAAGTGTGTACTTTTCTGGACAGTAATTAGTCTGTAGAAGGAAAGTGGCAATTCTTGCCTAGTGGCTGTCTCACTAAACATCTCACTCTTTTGACTTCTCATGGGAACAATAAAAAGGAATCCCCAGAAGTAACTGGAGTAACTCCAAGGATGCTCAATTTCTTCTTAGAGTTTAACATAGGAAGCTGTCCGGAGCAGACAGGTCTCTAATGAAAATGAACATTAATACTGAAATGTTTGTCATGTCAATTCTAAGGATTTCTGATGTTTTGAAAACCAGCTATCCATGTAAGGTAATCTGGACTGTTGCCTGTTAACTCCACTCAGCTATTTCTAAATAAAACATAGAGAACACCCTTATAATAAACTCCAAGTCATGAATTTGCTATAGTCCCTTAACTCACAGGCTGACCATCTCAAATCAGTTAAAAAAGTTAAAGAAGGACTGGGTCTAAGCTTTGTATTCCTAAGTGTGTTATACTGGTACAATGCCTATGAGAGTAACAATATTCATCTCACTCTTATATCACTAAGAAGCTCATGCCAATGAAAACCTTAAAATTTGTAAACAAAGTAAATTGGTGCCATTTAAGAATTTATATCTTCATCTTGATATTAATTATACAGATTTCTACTAATAGGTTATGGCTATGCAATAAACCCTAGCTAATCCTCTCTATTCCGACAAAACCACTACTTTTCCCTAGGGAGACAGCCCAACATTTACCACCTTAGTCCCCATGCCCAGGGAATAGGGGCGCTGACTCTTCATTAGCTTCTTCAAGCTGATTATGGGCGTTGAGATATTAGAAGAGGAGTGGGGGGGAGAGCAAGTTGACAATCCTCTGATGCTGTGTCTTCGCTGCCTCCAGATGGAATTCCCGGACCTCAGAGGTTTGAGCAGGTCTGCCCAGCTTGCTTGTTGAGTAGATACACCAAGGCTGATCATTCTGCAATATACAATTCTCAAAACAAATTTTAGTATCAAGATAGTTTTTTTTTTTTTTTAAAGAGGGCTGACATTTTATTAAGAATGTTGGTTCTAACCGCTTTTCTATTTTTCCCCTCTTTTATTGGATATAATATTTACATTTCAAATTTTATCCCCTTACCATATTTCCCCCACCACCCAGGAACCCCTTATCCCATCCTCCCTCCTCCTGCCTCTATGAAGGTGTTTACCCACCTACCCCCAGCCTCCCTCCCCACCCTCAGATTCCCCCCCCCTCAGTGCTCAGCCTTCAGGGTACCAATGATCTTGTCTCCCACCTATGCCCAACAGGGCCATCCTCCCCTACATACACAGCTGGAGTCATGTGTCTCTCCCTATGTGCTCCTGGGCTGGTGGTTTAGACCCTGGGGAGCTCTGGCTGGTTGGTATTCTTGCTCTCCTCACAGGGCCAATGGTGAGAAGTTTTAAAGAAAGTATTACTGAATGGGTTTCCATAAAACCAGCGAAGCAAAATTATAACTAAACATTATTTTTGATAAACATAACTATATGTTTTGTAACAAACATACTTTAATTTTATTGTATTTTTTAGTTCCTTTAATATTCTGGACAAATAAATACCTAAAATATACCTGAATATATTTTTCAGTTACTTCAGGCTTTTATATGGTCCAGAACAATACTGTCAGATTCTAAATCCTAACCTCTATTTCAAAATCTTGATAACTTATTTTTTATGGAGTTTTGTGAAGATTTTGGTATTCTGAATTTTTCATTTAAATGCTGTTTATCACAGTTACTGAATATTTTATACCTCCTTAAAGTCCATCAGAAAGCTGCCCTGTCACCTGGTCTGAGGCAAGGATAATGGGTCAGCAGTAGTTTCCAGACTTTCTCAGAAACAGTTTCTAGGCTCCATGTCCCAGTAATGGTTCTGGAATGTCCATAGAGATAGATTCAACAGATTAGGATAGTGGTCACCTACTCTAGAATTTCCCTAATGTGCTTTATATCAGGCCTGCAAGCTCACTTCAGGTTCTCTCATCTTGGTAATGGGAGGCCCCAGCATGCTGGACTTCTGCAGAACAAAACACTCTGCATTTACATACTATTTGAGTCCAAGGTATCATTCTTTGGTGAATGGTGGACCCTTACATATTGAATGGATATAGAAAGAGTGGACAGCCTTGTCCCTGATTTTAGTAGAATTACTATAATGTTCTTTTCATTTAATTTGATGGTGGTTATCATTTTGTATGTTCCTTGTACCACTGATCTTTCTAAGACTTTTACCATGAAGGAGTATGAGATTTTGTCAACGGCTTTTTCAGCATCTAATGAGATAATCATGTGTTTTTTGTTTTTCTTTCAGTTGGTTTATATGATGGATTGCATTGATAGATTTTCATATGCTGAGCCATCCTTCATCTCTGAGATGAAGCCTACTTGATCATGGTCCATGATGTTTTTGATGGTTCTTGGATTTGGTTTGTGAGTATTTTATTGAGTATTTTTGCATCAAAGTTTATTAGGGAAATTGATTTGAAATTCTCTTACTTTGTTTCATTTTTTGTTGTTGTTGTTTAGGTATCAGAATGACTGTGGCTTCATGAAACAAATTTAGCAATGATTTCTGTTTCTATTTTGTGCAATAATTTGAGGAGTATTGGTAATTGCTCTTCTTTGAACATCTAATAGAATACTGTTTTTAAATCATCTGGTCCTGGGCTTGGCTTTCTTTCTTTCTTTCTTTCTTTCTTTCTTTCTTTCTTTCTTTCTTTCTTTCTCTTTCTTTCTTCCTCCCTTCCTTTTTTTCTTTCTTTCTTTTTTTGTGGGGAGACTTTTTAATGTCTACTTTTATTTCCTTAGGAGTTATAGGTCTATTTAGATTATTCAAATTCTCCAGGAACCTCTTCAGCTGATAAATACCTTCAGTGAAGTGGCCAGCCCTTCATTGGATACATTGGACTTAAAATTGACTAAAAAAAATCAGTAGCCCTTCTATATACAAATAATAAAATGAAAAAAAATGAGAGAAACATTGCCCATCACAAAAGCCACAAATAATATAAAATATCTTGGAGTAACTCTACCTAAGCAGGTGAACAACTTGGTTGACAAGAAATTCAGAAATTCAAGTCTTTGAAGAAAGAAATGGAAGAACATATCAGAAGATGGAACAATCTCCCATGTTCATGGATTGGTAAGATTAACATAGTAAAAATGGTCATTGTACCAAAAGCAATTAAGATTAATTCCTATAAAAATTCCAACAAAATTCATTACAGACCTTGAAAGAACAATACTCAATTTCATATGAAAAAACAAAAACCTAAGATAGCCACAATACTGCATAATAAAAGAACTTCTAGAGATATAACCATCTCTGATTTAAAGCCATACTATGGAGCAATAGTTTTTAAAAAAACTGAATGGTATTGGCCTAAAAATAGACAGTTTGACCAAGGGAATTGAACCAAAGACCAAGGAGTAAACACACACCACACACACACACCTATGGACATATTGTTTTTGACAAAGAAACCAAATATATACAATGGAAAAAGGAAAGCTTCTTCAACAAATGGTACTGGTCTAACTGGATGTCTCCATGTAAAAGAATGCAAATGAATCCATACTTATCACCACATACAAAACTCAAGTCCAACTGAATCAAAGACCTCAACATAAAACTGGAAACACTAAATCTAATAGAAGGGAAAGTGTAGAAAATTCTTTAACACATTGGCACAGGTGACAGCTTCCTGTACAGAACACCACAGCTCAGGCACTAAGATTAACAATTAATAAATGGGACTTCCTGAAACTGAAAAGCTTCTAAAAGGCAAAGGATACTATCAATAGGACAAATCATCAGCCTGCAGAAAAAGAAACCCTACATTCAGCAGAGGAGTAATATCCAAAATATGCAAAGAATTCGGGAAACTAAATACCAACAAACCAAATAACCGAATTTTAAAAATGAGGCACAGAGCTAAACAGAAAATTCTCAACAGAGAAATCTCCAATGACCGAGAAGCACTTAAAGAAGTCATCCCGACTGAGGTAGCACAAACTCCAAAACACAAACATGATATGTGCTCACTTATAAGTGGATCTTAGCCATAAAGTACAGAATAACCATGCTATAATCTCCAGACCTAGTAATGAGGAGGGCCCAAGGGAGAATGTTTGAATCTCCTTCAGTCAGGGAAACAGAATGGACACTGAGGGTGGAGATAGGGGCTTGGGTTTAGGAGGGGTGGGAAGAAAAACAAGAGGGATCAAATTGAGAAAGGACATGGAAAGAGTACTGGGAAAGAAAACTGGAAGTGGTCAGAGTTATCTCTGAGATAAGCTAGAAACGTGGGATAATGGAAACTCCTGGGAATTATGAGAGTGGCCCTAGGTAAGACTCCTAGCAAAGAGGGATATGGATCCTAAACCAGTCACCTACCCAGTCACAAAACTTTCAACTAATAATTTGTTCTACCTATAAGATGTGCAGGGGTAAAAGATGGAGCAAAATATTGAGGGAATAGCCAACCAGTGACTGGTCTAGCTTGAGACTTATAGACTTACACCATGGGAGAAAGTTCACTACTGACACTATTAATGATATTCTGTTATACTTGCAGACAGGCGCCCTGCACAACTGTCATCTGAAAGGTGTCACCCCACAACTGATGGAAACAGATGCTAGACCCACAGCCAAACATTATGTAGATAGAGCTTGGAGAATCCTGTGGAAAAGGGGGAGGAAGAATTGAAGGAGCCAAAGAGGTCAAGGATACCACAAGAAACCCTACAGGATCAACTAACCTGGGCCTACAGGGACCAACAGAGAGTGAACTGCCAAATAGAGATGGACCCAGGCCCTCTGCACATATGTAACAGTTGTGCAGCTCAGAATTCATGTGGTACTCTTGACAGTAGGAACAGGGGCTGCATCTGATTCTGTTGCATGCTTTTGGATCCCTTTTCCCTAACATAGGTGAAATTGCACCAAGTCCTACTGCATCTTGATATGCTAAGGTGGGTTTATATCCATGGGAGGGCTCTCCTTTTCTGAAGAGAAAGGGAAGACGGGGTTAATGGAGGAAGCAACAGTGGAAAGGAGGAAATGGGAGGGAAGGAGGGAGGGGTAGCTGCAATACAGATATAAAGTAAATAAATAAATCAATTAAGAAAAATCTTTACACATGGTTCTCTAAGATAGCATTGCTTTTACATCTCCACATTTAATTTATCCCCTTTCTAAAACCTTTTCTTTATCATAATTAAAATTCATATGAGACCCTGCATCTTATGCTCCTCTTAACATGGGCATTTAATATCTGGTTTCTACCAAACTGTCAGTCACATAAGATTAAGACACTTTTTTCCTAAGGAGATGCAGTAGTTTATTTTATGGTGAGCAAATTGTATATGGAATGTCTCATGTGTTGAATTGAATAAAGAAATTAATAAAGGAAACAAAAAGACCTAAATGCATTCAGTGGCAGACCCTTCACTTGGGTGAATGGAGCAGGTGGGGAGATGTACAAACACATTCAGAGCAGAGCTACTGAGGAACACAGTGTACCAGATTAGTTGGCGTGATTTGCTGCCTGGGTGGTAGGTTCAGAGACAAGCCCGCCCAGCAATCTGGAGGTAAATTTGGCAAAGAGTGCTGCCCAGAAGCTCTTGGCCTCTCTCACAGCACTCTACTTTTGCTGTTACCAAACTCTTTCTGATTTTGTTGTTTGACTCTACACATCAGGTGACAGCGTTTCTAACAGGTGTCCTCATGCTGATACAGAATTGAAGAATGATGGAAAAATAGCAGGCATTTGCTCTGATCCTGATGATAGGGCTGATTTAAGCCCTGGCAGGCTTTTTTGAGAACCACCTGGCAGTACATTTCTACACACCCACACACAACATTCAGTTAGCATTTAAAGGACTTCCATAAATCACCAGGTTCTCTCAACTGCTACAGAGACAGCTGAATTTTTCTTGGCCATGACGGAACTGTTCACGCCATCTTCTCCCCAACCTTGTCAACAATTCAGGGAGAGTGGCTCCAAACAAAGTAACAGTTTGTGGCTCTATTCTTAAACATTTCTCTGTCATTTGGGACATATAAAGGTGTTTGCTGCAGTGGTTTAATCATGGTAGAGATTTAGGAGAAACCTACTCTTTAGCAGACATGTCAAGCAAGAAATCATTTCTCAGGATTGTCTGTAGACACTCATAATAATAATATGCTACCAGTCATATCACCAATGATAATTTGTTTTATGCAAATAGGAACTCTGAATTTACTCAAAGGTATAAATAATTACAGGAAATAATTGTACGTTTTTTTCACATCTAAATAATGATTGTATAATGGGAAGCAAATTATGAAAGGAGGGCATTTGGAAAAGAGATGTTCAAATTCTACCCTTGGCCTTGACAAAAAGAAACATTTAAAAATTCTCAATGTGTGTAGGGTACATCCTGGGTGTCATACGTATCAGCTGAGATGCCCACAATAACTGGCTTTAGTAATATCATGACTTGAAGTATTAGTTGATTTTGTGATTTTAGTTGTTTCTGTTGCAGCCAATTTTAAGACTCTGATAAATTGTCCCTGAGCATGAGGTTGGGTAGAGATGTAAGACTGGCATTGAAGACGCTAAGAGTTGAATTAACCCCAATCCATTACTGAATTTAGTCTACCTATTCATCACCTCCTGGAGACAGTGGTTGGCTACCCAGAGGTGGTTCAGAAGAAACAGTTATCAATAGCCCTCTTCTATAACATAAAACAACATCACCAAAGCTAGTAGACGTAGGAGAAAGATGTGCAGTGCCTTATTGAACTGGTTCATGTTCTTTGTGTCCTCTCCTGACATCTGTCTCTTACATGAACTTGAACCTAAGATCTACAACATTGCCAGACTTTTGGAAAAGAAATAGCCAAGTTATGAAAATACCAAATATGAAAAAAGTATATGTGAAGAACACTTACTGTAACTTGGGCTTTCCAAGGAATTATGAGAAAAGTCTTAGCCAAGTCTTCTATTCCTGCACGAGACATCATGACCAAGAAGCAAGGTAGGGAGGCAAGGGTTTATTCAGCTTACACTTCCACATTGCTGTTCATCACCAAAGGAAGCCAGGACTGGAACTCAAGCAGGTCAGGAAGCAGGAGCTGATGCAGAGGCCATGGAGGGCTTGCTTCCCCTGGCTTGCTCTTGCTTGCTTGGTGGCTTGCCAGTCCAGGGATGGCACCACTCACAATAGGCCCTCCTACCTTTGATAACTAATTAAGAAAATGCCTTACAGCTGAATCTCATGGAGGCATTTCCTCAAGGGAGGCTTCTTTCTCTGTGATAACTCCAGCTTGTGTCAAGTTGTCACACAAAACCAGCCAGTATAAGAAGCCTGCTGAGAATTAGAGAGAGCCATTTTATAGAAAAGAAACCATGGCCCTGAGAATTGATGTGAATAGATTAGAGTCAGAATTATACTCTAGTATAAGTACTCCAGTAAGTAAATAAGAATTCTAAATGGGTTATTTTGCTATTGATTCAGTATTATATGAAAATTCGCATGAACTCAAAATTTTTAAAATGTATCTGTACTTTATCTATATGATTATTTTGCCCAAATGTATGTCTGTGCACCAAATGCACAAGTGTTGCCTCTGGAGACTGGAAGAGACCATTGCTTCTCCTAGATCTGGAGTTAACTTCTCCTAGATCTGGAGTTAACTTCTCCTGGATCTGGAGTTAACTTCTGGATCTGGAGTTTATTTTTCCTGGATCTGGAGTTGTGCTATTAGGTGGGTACTGCAAGAGCAGCAAGTGTTACCACTGAAACATCTCTGTCGTCTCTGCACTTAAGTTCTGAGTGAACTGCTGTAATAATTTATTTCATATCAAGAAGCACTCTGAGAATTAGTATTTTTCTTGGTAAGATGTGAAAGGCATTTTAACGTATTTTCAATAAGTTTATATTCTAAGCAGAAACTTTTGGCACCTATCAGGAAGGTGTTGATATTCATTGTAAACAAAATTCTCTCCCATTCTTTTCTGTTCCTGATAAAAAATGAAACTAGGCGGCCTTGTTCACCTCTTTTGCTATTATCAAAGCAAAAAAGTATCCTAGGTGTGTGTGTGTGTGTGTGTAGTATATATGTGTGTTATTTTTGTCCAATCTCCATAAGAACAAAGACCCTGTTTTGAGTATGTAAGTCTCTGATTTATCCCAATAGCCATATTTTCTTCCTAAAAATCAAGTTGGATTTCCCAAATATAAATAACAAAGAACACAAGTTTATTTTCAGGATTCTACTGTTTCCAATTTAAAATATCATCCTATTGTGATAATTCGAGATCTGGGTCAAATGTGAATTGTCTAAAGAAATCTGTTTATATCAGGTGGTAAAGAATAATACATTTGGTAATACTGGACGGGGGTCCTTGGAACCTTTGGGGCCTAATTAAAATCTCAGTAGTATGTGTGGCTTTTGATAATGTTCCTACTTCTGTTTCCTCACTTTAGGGTATAAGAATTTGGCCTTAAAGCTACAGGCAGCTGTGGAATGCAATGCTCTATTGGAGCATTTTAAATAGCACATTTGGCCCTTCAGAAGTAACTAAATGGGTTTCATTTTCACAGATTTATAGAACCTGCTATTTTGCCTAAATTCTTTCTTGTCCGGCTGATTCACTCCCAGCACTTTTGAATTGAGTTCTTCATTACTCACCCTCCTAACAGTACATAAAGTAACTTGGGTTTGACTTCACACAAGGCTGGCAATGCTTATTTCCTTACAGATGCCAGAATTTTATACATCTTTTATACTGCCAGAGACACATAATAAAATGTACATATTGCAGTTAGTCTAGGTTTACAACCTAGAAATGAAGTTATGGTCTAAAAAACAGTTATTGAGGCTTGGCTATATATTGACCTGTAAGAGGCCTTCGCACAATCTCCTTGTCAAGGTGGTTTTTATTTATTTATTTATTTATTTATTTATTTATTTATTTCTGATTTTATCAGAAGAGACTGGGTAAAACCCTGCCAAAGGTCGTCAATAAGCAAGCCCTCCTTGTTCAGCCAAGATTCATCCAATGTTAGACTGAGACTAAGACCCGGTGGTTTGAAGAAGTTCTCATAGCATAGGGAGCACTCATTTCACCTTGAAGTTTGTTAAAACACAACAGACTTTTGGACAGTCTGAGGAGTCTCGGAGTTATTCAAACTGTAGTCCTCAGCAATAAAATGACATCATTCCAGTGATGCTGAGAAATGCAAATCCATAGACACCAACTACAGACCCAATCTAGGGTGGAGCTCCTGATGTTTCCAGATTGTCATCTCTCCAAGAGATATTAATGTTTGCTAACATATGAGCACCATTGGCTTTAAAAAGCTAACAAGAGCTTCACAACAGTGATAACAACTCAAAAGTCACAGAGATTATTTTAATTGCTACTGGGTGTTCAGACTGTCACTTGATGTCACAAAACACTAGCAACTGTAAAATGACTGAATAAAATGATCTGTGGGCAGATTCTTCATCGCATTTTGTCCATACTGAATGAACCTTGCTTTCTCTCATAGACGCTGTTCTTCTGTACTGAAGTCAGTTCAAAAGGCAAAACCCTTAACTTCTGGGTTAAGTTTTCATGAAAATTCATGGCATCATGACCAAATACCCGTATTCTCACTTTTGATGATTTTTGTGGGATGTTTTGGGGCACTGTGTATTCAGATGCTAATTTATATGCCCAGACATCTGTTTGCAGTTGGATGTTGGCATGTTATGTAAAAATTGTTTTCCATTGGTTCTGATTTGTTAATAAAGAGCTGATTTAGCTGATAGCTGGGACAAAGAGAATAGTTCAGGACTTCCAATCATAGTCAGGGTGACCCAAAAAGATGAGAGAGAGAGAGAGAGAGAGAGAGAGAGAGAGAGAGAGAGAGAGAAGAGAAGAGAAGAGAAGAGAAGAGAAGAGAAGAGAAGAGAAGAGAAGAGAAGAGATAAGATGTGATGTGGAGAGCCATATGGATTCAACATAAGGTCATAATGAGAGAGCAGCCATGAAGATGCACATGGACCAGAGAGCGCCAGGGCAAGTCTCAGATTGAAAGTAAAGGATAAGTGGCTAAGAATTGGGTTGTCCAAGAGGATTAGAATAGCTCAGAATCTGCCCAGCTTGTTAATAAAAATACCTGTGTCATTTACCCAGGAGCTAAAATTGACTAGAGTGTATGTAAAATTACCTTGCAGGTTTTTGGGAGCAAAGGGGTTAAGAACCCCACCCCCAAAATTGCTATCACAGATGATGGCTAGATAGAGGGTGTTTAATCAGAAGGCACAAACCATAATATTTTCATGGGAATATGTGCCAGTAGAGAAATGGAAGGGTAGTTTGCCATGTTTTTGCATGATTCTGTGAGGCATGATGGTCATCCTTAAGCCTCATGGGATTCAGACAGACCCTGGAAACAAAGCATGCAGAAGAGTTTCTCCTAGAACACAAAGATAGTCTCATTCTTTAGTCTTTTCTTCTCTGGTAAACTTCATCCTGGTCACTTCTCTTCACCTGTGTATCCCATGAATATCCCACTAAGGTCACCATCCATCTGCATTTGTTTGTTTTTGATGTTCCTGTTTAGCCACTGTCTTCATCTGAGCTCAATTTTCTAAGAGAAGAAACAGGATATGGATTTCATTAACAATTTATTATTACTTTTATGGTAGGTTGTGCTATAAAGTTGCTCCAAACCAGATTTTATTACTGTAGAACAATCACTTTAAGCTTATCCCCAGCTAGCTTACAAATAAATGAGACCTGACTATGCTTGTTTTCTTTGGCTTTGACAATTACTGGGGGAGGAGGGTAACCTCTAACCTACTCTTTTAACTGCTGTCCTAGCTGCCTCCCCAGAACCATACTCCAGATATTTGCTGTTTCTTTTGGCCATGTGCTCATGGTCCATCTCCTCCCATGGCAGCTTCCTCTCCTCTCATTCTTTCTCCTTCTCCCAGGTAACTCTAAACATACCTTCCTTTAATCCCTCCAGTAATTGGCTGCAGCCAACTCTATTTAACCAACAGTTTTAAAGGAACAAGGTTTGCACAACAAAAGCTTGTAAACAGGAGAAGTCAGTCTAGGACTAGACTTTCAGGTACAGTATTTAGCATTACAATACACAGCAACAGATCAAACCTCAACACATTCATGAATGGAATTCTCAGAAAGAGCTGCAGTGATCTGATCACTGGGACAGATGTAATAACATCCACATCCCTTTCTCTGAGCTCAGTCACAGAAGCTTTGATTACCAGTTTTAAACACAAGTCAATTTATTTTCTCTTCCCTAATTAAAATGCTATCATATTCCTTAGAAAGTGGTAAAAATATAATGTTTCAGACACTTGATTGATGTCAGGGAAATACACTTGAAAAATTAAACCAAATATTTTTACTTTGAGAAATTGAGTGGCAGGACCAGTGCTTTGTTTTATTTTGTAGCAGAAGAAAGATAATTCTTTGGCACAGCTGACCTGTGTTGAGACTCCCTGTAGAGAAAAGCCAGCTTCCTATGCTGGGCAGAGGTTGGGCATAATATTTCATCATTTCCTACCTATCTTTGTTTAAAAGTGCAATAGAAAGAGAATGTCAGAATTTTTTTTAAATGCATACGTTAAATATCTGTAAAGGAGTCTTTGACAGTTGCTAGTCTCCAGCTTGGATTGTCCTCTTCATTATGAGTTTTAATATAATAGAATTCTCCCCCTGAGAATGTTATTTACAAATTGAGTTCAGCTTGAATATTGATGTACTTTTACTTGAGAAGGTGTTCTCTAACCAAGAAGCTGAATGTTAATGCAGGGGTTGCTATGGTAAGCAATCTTTTCTCTAAAGCAGGAGAATAAATAGTTACATGAATTTCTAAATCAATAATAGAAGAGACAGTGTGGGTAAGAACCAGGTATTTTGCCACATAAGTATAGGTTTGGAGTTAGAAGATAATGTCTTCTCTGTAAAATTCTAATATAATTATAGATGCTTTAGGAAATTTTGTATTCACCTTTTGAATCTGATTGTTGATATTTTTTCAAAGATTTTACATAACCCTGTAACATTTGCTTTTTTTCTTTTTCTTTCTTTCTTTTTTTTTTTTTTTTTTTTTTTAATCTTTCACTTAGATAAAGACAGCCAAAGCGGGGGAAAAAAAACTTCCTGGTTTTCATAGCTAATAAAAGGGGCTTGCAGATTTAGATCCTAATTAATGAATGCTTAATGAGCCAGAAGTGTTTAATGAACATTAAATAATAACAGCAAAGCGGAAAGGCAGTATTCACCTTTTAAAAAGTGATCTAAAACAAGAGCTTATTTTCTTGAGAAATATAAGTATATACCTGATGCCTCTCCACCTATTCTTCCTGTAGGCGTGAAAGGGAGTCCTTTTCAAATATTGTACTAACAGATTCTTTGCTTCCTGCCTTCCAGTTGGGGTCTTCTAATGCGAGATGTAAATTGCAGAATGAAGGGAAAGAAGTGAGTTTGGGACCCTCAAGCCAGGCTGAACATTGGTTGAAATGACCTACCCATTGTCACAGACCTTGGGTGCTATGTGTTTTTTCCTCACTGAACACCTGCTCGAGTTGTGAAGATTCTCTTACCACTTCTCCTCCCAAGGACTGTAATTTAGTTGGTTCTCTTTAATCCTGCCAAGTTAGTGAATATTCCTTTAACTTTCTTCAGTTTCCCCACTGGAGTATGAGTTTGCTTGCTTATGAGACCCTACTTTGGTTATCTAGGAAGTCGATATTTCTATTACAGTGACTAGCCACCAGTATTAAAAAGCATCCCTAAATATTTAAACACATTTTAAGTATACATTTTATATGGTTGTGCCACGGGCATTTCAATGCTAAATTTGCCTTTCTGAGTTGCTTTAATTTGCATGGTTAAAACATTGACTTTCTTGCATTCTCATGAGTCCCTTTACATTTTAATCTGTACTTGCATTCATATCACATCTCCTGAGTATTTGCCACATTTCCCCACCAACAGAAACTCTGTAAAGAGTATTTTCCAGCAGAGGGTCTTCCTCTTCAACTAGTAACAAAGACATACGGCAAGAAAGAGCATAAAACCTCAAGCTGTGACTAAGTAGGGTACTTAGGTGAAGTTTCTCCAGTGTATTTTGTCTTTTAATATTACGGATCACTTCTGTCTAATAGAGATGACTTTGGGATGGAGACCAAAGCCTCAACACTGCTGGCTACTGTAGCTAGAGGCGTTACATTGTTCAAGCTATTCTAGTGGTGCTCAGACAAATCTCTTGGTTGTAACAATTATCAGTCACCAGGCAAAATACTTCTCAAACATTAACAACAAGCAGGTGCTTAATTGATTTTAGCTGTCTCATCATCATCACCACCACTATCATCATCACCATCATCATCAGTCATTATTTATCCATATGGTTTATCAAAATTGTTCTTGTTTCTTTTCTGTTACTATGATAAACGTAACTACAAGCTAATTAGGGAAGGAAATAATTTATTTTACTTTACAGATTATACTCTATTATTGATGGAAATCAGGGCAGGAATTTAAAGCAGAAACTTTGAAGGGATGCTGCTTGCTATCTATGTATCACATGTCTGTCTGCTGTCTGTTCATCCATCTGTCCATCTGTCTTTGTCTCTCTTTTACTCCAGCTTCCATTCTACAACAGCCCTTTTCTCTCTCAAACCATAAATAGCGTTCTACTTCCTACACAGAGCCTCACGTGCAAGATGGAGAAAGAAAGCAATGCCATCTCTTGTCCAGAAAAAACATGCATCTCCTACATTAGTCTTAGAACAATCCATCTCTCTCTCTCTCTCTTTTTTTTTTTTTTCAGCAGAACCACTGGGACTCAAGAATAGCAATGTCCCAGATTCATTATCTATTTATATGAGAATATTGATCAATGTGGTGCTAGGATACTTTTCCTATGCATGTCAGTGTTGGAGGCAATGATTTCTGTCTCTTCCCAGAGCATAAGTGATACACTGAAAAGTACCCTGGGGTAATTTGGAGCTAGCGCAGTTTTTAAAACTGCCCAACTCAACCAAAATTATTTAAGCTTAGGAAGAAATAGGATCATTAGGCTTAAGGAGAATAACACAAGTTTATAAGTAAAACGTAGAAGCATGTAAATATAAGTATCACCCTATGATCAAATTTAAAATTCATCTTTCAAATTAGAAGCTGAGAGAATCAAGTTAAAAATATGTAAATCCTATGGCTCAGCACGTCTTCACAATTACATCCTCAAAACAAATGTGTAGTAGTAGTTGAGTAGTGAGAACTGCACTTATCTGTGGGTACAAGGATATGCAGAGCTACCGGAAATTAACAACTGCTAAGAGAGGGAGAATTAATTTTTCCCAGACATGGGATCTCTAATTGGCTATTCAATACTAAGTGGTCAGACCTAAAATATATAGCTACAAGCAACATTAAATGTATTCAAAAAGATTACACACACAAACACACACATATGTATTCAGCAAGATATATACACACATTGCTATATATACATATATGTATATATGTCAATATATACATATATGGGGTGAAGGTATATGTAACAATTATTTTAAACATGATCACAAGTTTGACATGGAGCTGAGGGATACGAAAGGGGTTGGAGGAAGGTGCTGTAGAAAGAAACGTAGGATATGATATAAATACATACATATGAAATAAAAGCATGCATTTATTTTTTTAAAAAAAATGAGTACATGAATCGAGCAAATGGTACGTTATCGAATGAACCTATAAGAATTATTTCAAATAGTTAAAAGTTTGGAATACCCTAAATTTTTCACATTCATGTGAAGTACAGAAACAAGCAAGTGGATAAGTAGTAATCTTGTGATATACACAAACATGGGTGGACTTCACAGATACAGTGATAACTGCAAAAAAGAAATGTGAGAATAATGACTCTACTTACCTAAGCAACAGGCCCAAGAATAACTGATTAAACAAAGTTAGAACAGTGTCCAACTCTCAAAACAGAGTAATGAGCCTGGGCATAGGCACTATCATACTGCAATAGTCCATTTGTATGTCATACAGAGGTTAGCAAAGGTGAGATTCTGTTACAGCTTTAGTAAGTTAACATACGTCATTGAAAGAAATGGTAGACAAAAATCCAACGGTGTTAGAGCAAATTCCTTCATGGAATGGCCAACTACCTTTAATCTTCTCTTAGAATAATAGTTAATGTAAGGGCTAACAGGTAATTATCTGAAGTGCCTTTTTATTTGGGCCACCAAGGCATGGCTGGAAGATAAGGAATACTATACTTTCCAGAATTTGATCCTGAAAGAGAATTGTATCAAAGATGGCACATTAAAGCTCAGTTATGTACTGTAAGAAACAGTAATTGCTGGTCTGTAAAGACCTTTATCATACTCTGCTCAACTCTGGCTCTACACAGTAGTTACTTAAGTAAAATAGCCACAATTCTTTAATAGTTTCTGTACTATTTGATAAACTGCTCCAAAACTATGTACTCACTCGGTTAAGCTCTATAGACAGTCTCCAGTGATCTGCTTTGGATGATTGACTATTAGTAGCAGACATACTTCATCTCGACCCATGTCTGGAAAGGATATATATATATATATATATATATATATATATATATATATATATATATAGAGAGAGAGAGAGAGAGAGAGAGTTATACAGTAAAAAGAAAAAAGCAATAAATATATTAAAAAGTTATTATCATCTTGGCTTCGTAGGATGAGACTTCAGATTCTTCATTTTTAACAAGCTCCCTGGTGGTGCTTATGATGCCAGTTGATCTAACACTGGTTGAATAAAATAACATCTATTCACAAGGTTCGTTGTTTTGCCTAAGGCATTTACTTGTTGTTTCTCTTATTACACCCTGCTCTATCCCAAGCCACAGGAACTGAGAGAAACTGTATGTGTGTTGTGTGTATGTGTGTTGGATTTTCTTTTTTATTTTATTGAATATTTTATTGAGAATCTCATGCATGCATATTAACGGTTTTTATCAAAGCTACGTCCATTCTCCAACTCCAACTTCTCCCCATCATTCATACCTTTGTGCCTTCCAAATCTAGTACTGTTTGTATGTTTGTGAATGTAAGAACACCTACAGGAGCTAGAGTAACCTCTGAGGGACCACATCCCGGAAGATGTCTTTATCTCATACAGAAGCTGTCTGTTAATAACTCCCCACCTAAGGAAGTGGATTCATGAGCATCTCCCTATACATGCCGGGTCCTAGTATGTTGTGATTTTAACTGGCTTGATTTTATGTAGGTATTCTTCATGCTACTATGAGTTTATGTGTGCAACAGTTCTGTTTTCTAGAAATTACCATTTCAATGCAAATGTCTTCTACTACTTCTGGTTCTCACAGTCTTTCTGCTTACCTTTCTCAGTGTTTATGGATGAATGCCTGACAGTCCCTCTTTTATTTTAAAACATTTGTTTCTTTAAAAAATATGTGTATGAGTGTTTTACCTGCATATATATATATATGCATCTGTGCTAAATATGTTTACGGTGCCTGTGGAGACCAGAAGGGGACCACTAAAAAGACATAGAAGAGCCAGTAAGGAACATTCATATATGGCTTGAGCATCCTTTCTTGCCTCAGGTTTCCTGTCCTGAATGAGTTCCTGCCTGGCTTCTCTCGGTGATAGACTATTACCTGGAAGTTTAAAATGAAGCAATCCCTTTCCTCCTCAAGGTGCTTTTTTATTTTTCAGCATATTTTATCATAACAGTAAAAAACAGTAAGACCAAAATTCTTCAGATTTGTCCACCATCAAAGTAGCAAAGTTGGGTTTTTGTACTTCTGTATCTACTAGGTTTGGAACATGGGCTGTCCCTAAATAAGAATGTTACATTGGACAATGTAAAGTCCAGCATCAGAGCATGAGTCTAATAACGTTTCTTGAGTTGTCAGCCTCAATCACTGCCCATTGCTAGGGAATGAGTGTCTTATTACAGCAGTTGGAGTGCCATAGGGTGTTAGTACACCGCATACTATCAGCTCTAGAGAGAAAAATGAACAAAGAGTTAAAGAGTTATCCTTAAGTGGTTTAAATTATATCGCAGTAGGAAAAGACTGTCAAAAAAAAAATCAAAGCAACCTGTATTGTGTCTTAGAACATGATATACGACAAATAATATTCCACATGGTAAAGTATGAGGAGGAAGAATGAGATATCAGCGTGTGAGGTGAAGGGGAAGAGTTCAAAGGGGAGAGGGTTGTCTTCACTGAGTAGATAAATTTGAACAATAGCTCAAAGGAAGTAAAACCTGACCCTCAGAGAGTAAACACTTTAGTCTGAGGGAACAGCTATTGCAGTGAGAATGAGGTGTGAGCAGACTAGATCTGTCCTCAATTTTCTGTCCTTCCTTTAAGATCTTCAGCTGCTTTTACAAGCAAGGTCGACTCAAAAGGAAGGCGTGGTGGTCTGTGGAATTCAGATGACAAACACAGGGGAATGGGTAAGGTAAAGAACATCTGATGGTCCATAAATCCAATCAGACAGGCACTGGATATCCCATGGTGTTCATACCCCTATTACATCAACGGGCAGACTTGACCAAGTAAGGACATTATCTTAGCTCACAGGGGTCACAGCTGAGTAAGGATTGTTACCTTTTCACTCCTGTCTGTCTGCCTAGAACCATCCAATTCTATAAAGTCTGGTCATCAGAGAAGAAAATAAATCAAATTCTTTACTAGGAATCACGGGTTAAATGTGAGTAAATTCTTTATTGATGTTTAACAAGGAAACCTCACAATTTTGCCTAAATATACACATATCTTGTGGGTGCTTAGATATGTTTATTTTGGAGGAGAAGGAAGGGGAAGAGAAATAATTTAATTCTCTGCATCACTTAGAGAACCAACATCACCTTACATTTAGAAAATATCATATATTTTTCCTACCCCTGTGCTGGACAACATATTGGCTATAAGCTGGTTTTACTCTTAGACTGTTTTCTAGACAAGATGTAGTTAGTTCTAACTGACAACCATGTGAGGACCATTAACCTGCACCAGAACAAAGCTTGGGTTTAGCACTTTGACATTTTTGACTTTCACTTCACCACTAGCACTTATGAGACACCCCATACAGGCTAAATGATCTTTAACCTCTTAGATTATACGAGGTCATTTGTATGTCTGTCTGATAGAAATATAGTGAAATGCAAAAGATTCACAGATCTATGTATCGTATAGTCTTGATCAAGCATTACTAGCAGTAGGGGATGACAGAAAGAATCCATATTCCAAGAATTTATCAGATGGTGATTTCAAGAGAGACCTGTGAGAAAATGAGGAAAACAGGAACGCAAAACTCCTTAGTGCAGATTGGTGAAGGAGCTTCCTGTGTTTGAAGCACTGCATCGCTCTTGGTTCATTGGCTCCTATCGCCCAAGCACCTACCTGCTGTGCTGGGGAATGAGCAGTCTCTATATGATTGTCTTACTGGTTTGTTAGAAATGTAGGAAACAACCAATGTTCAGTCAAAACTATAGTTGGGTATCATGACAATCAAAACAAGGTTTCTGTAAACAAATGATGTTTATTCAATTCAGGTCACAAGGGCTATGTGATCATTCTCTCAATTTATTTATGACAGTCATAATGAAGGAAAAACAAAAAAGTAGGGAATGTTGTTAATATCTTCAGCAGGGAATTAATACTCTTATTTGAAATCCAGGTGCCATAGTCTCTTTTCCCAGTCCCAGCACCCAGATTCTGATGCTCATAGAATCTACTTTCTATAATTATATTTTCATGTATTGGGTTTTTTTAAAAAATAGGAAACAAACAATATATGGCCTAATATCTGGCCTAAAACTTTGACATGGTGTAATGGCTTTGAAGTTCATCTAAGTTGCTGCATGTATCAAGACTTCATTGATTTTTAATAAATATAGTCACAATTTCTTACATTTGTGAACCACAATTTTCACTCATTCATTGATTAGGCTATGACATTCACATTCATGTACAGGTTTCTTTGAGGATGTGTCTTTTGTTTCTAATGGAAATACAATTAGGAGTAGAATTCTGAGTCACATATCAGTTGTCACCTGGAAAAAAAAAATCATGAACCTTTTCATAGCAAAGATATCATTATACATTCCCTCCAATAATGTATGGTCATTTACACATCATCATAGTGCTGTAAACATCTGATACATTAGTAGTATTGGTGCTGGTGGTATTCTAATTTGTATAAAAATGTATCTCTTAGTTTTCATTTTTATATTCACATATTTGTTTATTTAATTCATATATATACATATATATGTATACAGACACACACATACACACAATATATATATATATATATATATATATATATATATATATATATATATATATGCCTTAGGGTATGTGTATGCACCACATGCATGCAGCCTGTTCAAGTCAGATGAAAATACCTTGTTGTTGCCCTGCGCCATGGAAGTCCTGCAGCTTTGGCTATGCAGGACTGACCCTTTCATACACTCCAGAAGTTCAAAGATGGAGTAGATGTTGGGATGGGACAACTTGAAGTCCTGTGATCTGGGCCAGGGTGTTAGCTGAGTTAATCAGCCTGCCAGCTCTCATTTGCCCTTGACATAAGAGTCCTTTCTCCTGCTTTGTCAGGTGAGGAGCTCTCGGCCTATAGCATCTGGCTGGGTTTCCCAAGCTCATACCATCTGGGCTAGCTCCCACAAGTAGGCCACCATAGCCAGCTCCAATGCACTGCCCAGGTGAGGTGCAGGACCTGCTTCTTGAGTGCTGCAGCCAGCATGGGTCAAGGTCAGCTCTCCTACTTTCAGGGCCAGCTCTCCCATGCTGCCTAGATGAGGGATGGGGACTTCAACGTAAACCCAGGCAGCAGCTCAGATCCGGCACATCTGCATGACCTTTGGTAGCTATATGGATTACGAACATTGCCATAGATCCCTGTGGCTGCAGGGCCACGGACCCAGACTTGACCCTTGACAGCAGCAGTATTGGCCAGGATCTCACCACGGCCTCATGTGGCAGCACAAGCTTTTCACATCAGGCTGTTCCTGTGTCTCCAGTTCGGCCTCTCTTCAAAGTGCACATCCGTTCTGCTACTTTGTGTTCTATCTCCCCACCACAAACTTGGTCATTGTGGTGGCGCTGCCTACCCACCTGCCCACAGGCCCAGGCTATGTGGCAGTGGCCAGGGCCTCTGAGTGTCTTCCTCCATGGGCAGAGGTCTTTATTATTTTTATTTCTTTAATGAACAGTTAATCTAAGCATGTTTTGAGGGATGATTTATAAATACTATTTTCGAGACATGTCTACTCAAAACCTTTGTTTATTTTTTAATTGGGTATAAATAGGTATCTCATTGTTTTCATTTTTAATTGGGTTGTTCTTTTTTTTTTTATTGAGTTGTAAGGATTCTTTAGTCTGAGTACCAAACTAAATCACATATAAAATATTCTTTTCTTCAGTGTTGCTTTTTGTTTTACAATGTATTTAATACATATATTTTAATTTTTATAAAATCTATTTTTTTCTTTGTCTTTTCTTGTTACTAAGAGTTTACATGCACATATGATTTTCTCTATTTCACCAAATGTTTAACTAGTCATGGTGGTTTGAGTAAGAATATCCCTCATAGATGCGAATGTTTGGCTGTTTCCTCTCCAGTTTATGGTGCTGTTTGGGTAGATGTAGGAAGGCATGGCTTTGCTGAAGGAAATATATCACTGGGGTCTGGCTTTGTTTAGATTTCAAAGCTGCCTGTCATCTCCAGTTTACTCTTGGCTTTCTGCTTGTGATTCAGTAGTGAATCTCTCAGCTGTCTCTGCCACATTCTGTCATGGTACTGTAAGTTGCCTTGGTCATGATGTTTTATCACAGCAATATGTGAGGAACTAATAGGTAGCTCACTATTTCAGTAGAAACATTAAACCCCAATATTTCCTGATTACTGTACCATTCTATGTACTCTTATTTATACATTGTGTCTTTGGCAATCCAAAGATCCAAAGTTTTTATATTTCCTTTCTTGTCTTTTATTTTTCTAATAATATCTGAATACTTTTTTCAGTTAAACATTAAAATAGACTCTACTAATTATTACAAAAAAATCAAGACATTGTTTTTTTTATGTTATTTTGATGTCTTTGTTAAATTTCTAAAAATTGAGATTCCATTATATTGCCATCAAGCCATAAAAAATACAATTTCTCATTGGCCTAAATCTTTTTCTAGATCTCCCTGTAGAGTTTGCCATATTTTTTTTTATACAAAGCTTGTTAAATTATTGTTATAGTGGTTTTTTACTATTTATTTGTGAAATATTAATATGTATAATTATTGTGAATGCAATCATTTTCTCTATTATACTTTCTAAAGTATTATTATACAAGAAAACTACATCTGATTGTCTTTTGATTGGCTGCATAAATGAATTCTTTTACTAGCTCCAATTCTTGCTGTGCTTAAGATTCCTAGATGATATAATCACACAATTTGTAAATAATAATTTCCCTCATACTTCCAGTTTTATATTTTAGAACAATTATAAATAATTATGATGACAGCAATTGTCCTTCTTTTCTTCTCAGTTTAAATGAAGAACTGATTTGTGTTTTAATAGGATTTGTGATTTTGGCAATGATTTCTTTGTGATAAATAAACCCACAAATATGCACAGACTTACAGGCATCATGTGTTCCACATTACACGTATATGAAAACTAAGCTTAATGCACCAAATAGTCTATACAACTATGCTGTAACTGTAACTATGTTGTTTAATGTTTAAATATATTTTTAAACATATCATGTGCCTTCTCGTAATCTTTGAAATACTTGTAACTATATAGGTTCTTTTGGTTTTTCTTTCATTTAGCAGCAAAATAAATCTGTTAATTGTTTGGAAATTTGACCTTTTTCATTTTTAGCATTAATCCCAGTAACTATTATTAATTCTATTATTTTTTACCTTCAAATTACATTTTAATATAAGTTAAATTGTTCATTCTTTTCTCTCTGTCTTATTGTCGTGGTTTGGTATCAATAACAAACAGCATTTTTCAGTTTATTGAAAATTATGGCCTTCCGCCACTCGCCCCTCCTCCAGTCTGAGGCCTGCGGGTGAGTGCACCCCAGATTCCACCATACACATTCTGGGGGATCCATAGAACCCATAGCCAGTGCTAGCACGCCCCTTCTGCCGCTCATCCCTCCTCTGGTCTGAGGCCTGCGGGTAAGTGCACCCCGGATTCCGCCAGACACATTCTGGGGGATCCATAGAACCCATAGCCAGCGCTAGCACCCCTCTTCTGCTGCTCGCCCCTCCTCCGGTCTGAGGCCTGCGGGTGAGTGCACCCTGGATTCCGCCAGACACATTCTGGGGGATCCACAGATCCCGCAACCAGCTTTAGGTAGGAAAACCCACATACTACCCTGAGCTCATAGCTGGGTGCCCTGAGTGCTCAGAATCCAGCAGATACCCCTCCCCCACCCCCATGCCCCTGCCGGCTAGCACCCCCCTTTTGCCCATCTCCCAGGTCAGAGGTCCGGACCAGACCTCTACCAGGTCTGCAGTTGTGTGGACCCCGGATCCCACCTGAGACATACTGGAAGGTCCACTCAACCCAGAGCCACAGAGGAACAACTGAACTTAGAGTGTCAGACAACATATCCTGAGATATCCAAGAGGAGACACTGCACCCAGAACAGCAGACATCTAGCTGGACTGCTACCTTGGAGGCACCATATCCTGAGGCATCCTAGAGATACCACTGTAATCAGGGCAGCTGGAAAAAATCACAGAGACATCTGGACTCCTAGAAGACCAAACACAAGCGAGACAACTGGAAAGACAGGCTTCAATCAGAAACAGAAGTACAGGTAGCACTAGAATTAACCAGATGGCAAAAGGCAGGCGCAAGAACATAAGCAACAGAAACCAAAGTTACATGGCATCATCAGAACCCAGTTCCCCCATCATAGCAAGCACTGAACACCCCATCACACCAGAAAAGCAGGATTCAGAGTTAAAATCACTTCTCATGATGATGATAGAGGACTTTAAGAAAGACATAAATAACACTCTCAAAGAACAGATAGAAACCCTTAGAGAGGAAACACAAAAATCCCTTAAGGAATTGCAAGAAAATGCAACCAAACAGAAGAAGGAATTAAACAAAACCATGCAGGATCTAAAAATGGAAGTAGAAACAATAAAGAAATCACAAAGTGAGAACACCCTGGAGATAGAAAACTTAAAAAAATGATCAGGAGTCATAGACACAAGTATTACCAACAGAATACAAGAGATGGAAGAGAGAATCTCATGTGCAGAAGATACCATGGAAAACATTGACACAACTGTCAAAGAAAATGCAAAATACAAAAAGCTACTAACCCAAAATATACAAGAAATCCAAGACACAATGAGAAGGCCAAACCTAAGGATAATAGGAATAGATGAGGGGGAAGACCCCCAACTTAAAGGACCAGTAAATATCCTCAACAAAAGTATAGAGGAAAACTTCCCTAACCTAAAGAAAGAGCTGTCCATAAATATACAAGAAGCCTACAGAACTCCAAATAGTTTAGACCAGAAAAGAAATATTTCCCGCCACATAATAGTCAAAACATCAAATGTACAAAACAAAGAAAAAATACTAAAAGCAGTAAGGGAAAAAGGCAAAGTAACATATAAAGGCAGACCTATAAGAATTACACCAGACTTCTCACCAGAGACCATAAAAGCCAGAAGATCCTGGACCGATATCATACAGACCCTAAAAGAACATAAATGTCAGCCCAGACTACTATACCCAGCAAAACTGTCAACCATTATTGATGGAGAAACCAAAATATTCCATGACAAATCCAAATTTACACAGTATCTCAACACAAACCCAGCACTTCAAAGGATAATTGGTGGAAAACTCCATCACAAGGAGGGAAACTACAACCTAGAAAAAGCAGGAAAGTAATCTTCCAAAAACCGTAAAAGAAGGTAGCTACACAAACATATCTCCACTGCCAATAACAAAAATAACAGGAAACAACACTCATTTTTCCTTAATATCTCTTAATATCAATGGACTCAATTCTCCAGTAAAAAGACATAGACTATCAGACTGGATACGTAAACAGGACCCAACATTTTGCTGCATTCAGGAAACACACCTCTGTGGAAAGGACAGACACTACCTCAGAGTAAAAGGTTGGAAAACAATCTTCCAAGCAAATGGTCCCAAGAAACAAGCTGGAGTAGCGATTCTAATATCGAATAAAATCAGTTTTCAACCAGAAGTAATCAAAAAAGATAAAGAAGGACACTTCATATTCATGAAAGGAAAAATGTACCAAGAGGAACTTGCAATTCTCAACATCTATGCCCCAAATGTAAGGGCACCCACATACATAAAAGACACTTTACTAAAACTTAAAGCATACATTGCACCCTACACAATAATAGTGGGAGATTTCAACACCCCACTCTCAGCTATGGACAGATCATGGAAACAGAAACTAAATCGAGACACAATGAAACTAACAGAAGTTATGAACCAATTGGACTTAACTGACATCTATAGAATATTTCATCCTAAAACAAAAGAATATACCTTCTTCTCAGCACCTCATGGTACCTTCTCGAAAATAGACCATATAATTGGTCACAAAACAGGCCTCAACAGATACAAAAAGATTGAAATAATCCCCAGTACCTTATCAGACCACCATGGATTAAGACTTGTCTTTGACATGGACAAAAACAACAGAAAACCGACATACACTTGGCAACTGAACAATGCTCCACTCAATGATGACTTGGTCAAGGAAGAAATTAAGAAAGAAATTAAAGACTTTTTAGATTTAAATGAAAATGAGGACACATCATATCAAAACATGTGGGACTCATTGAAAGCAGTACTAAGAGGAAAAATCATAGCTCTAAGTGCTCACAAAAAGAAAGTGGAAAGAGCATACATTAACAACTTGACAGCAAACCTGAAAGCATTAGAACAAAAAGAAGCTAGTATACCCAAGAGGAGTAGACGGCAGGAAATAATCAAACTCAGGGCTGAAATCAACCAAGCTGAAACAAAAAGAACTATACAAAATATCAACAAAACCAGGAGCTGGTTCTTTGAGAAAATCAACAAGATAGACAAACCCTTAGCCAGACTAACCAAAGGGCGCAGAGACAGCATTCAAATTAATAAAATCAGAACTGAAAAGGGAGACATAACAACAGAAACAGAGGAAATTAAAAAAAAATCATCAGATCCTACTACAAAGGCCTATACTCAACAAAATTAGAAAATCTGGAGGAAATGGACAATTTTCTAGATAGATACCAGGTACCAAAGTTAAACGAGGAGCAGATAAACCACCTAAACAGTCCCATAACGCCTAAAGAAATAGACACAGTCATTAAAAATCTTCCCACCAAAAAATGTCCGGGGCCAGATGGTTTCAGTGCATAATTCTTTCAGACCTTCAAGGAAGACCTAATACCAATCCTCTTCAAGCTATTCCATCGAATAGAAACAGAAGGAATACTACCCAATTCATTCTATGAAGCTACCATTACACTCATACCTAAACCACAGAAAGACCCAACAAAGAAAGAGAACTACAGACCAATCTCTCTTATGAATATTGATGCAAAAATACTCAATAAAATTCTCGCAAACCGAATCCAACAACACATCAAAACAATTATCCATCAAGATCAAGTAGGCTTTATCCCAGGAATGCAGGGTTGGTTCAATATTCGGAAATCCATCAATGTAATCCACTACATAAATAAACTCAAAGA
The DNA here is from genome assembly GCF_011762505.2 of Arvicanthis niloticus. Classification (NCBI taxonomy): domain Eukaryota; kingdom Metazoa; phylum Chordata; class Mammalia; order Rodentia; family Muridae; genus Arvicanthis; species Arvicanthis niloticus. The sequence continues at coordinate 109,150,967 of NC_047659.1, read as the reverse complement.
GAAAAACCACATGGTCATCTCACTAGACGCTGAGAAAGCATTTGACAAAATTCAACATCCCTTCATGTTAAAAGTCTTGGAAAGATCAGGAATACAAGGCCCATATCTAAACATAGTAAAAGCAATATACAGCAAGTCAGTAGCCAACATCAAACTAAATGGAGAGAAACTTGAAGCAATCCCACTAAGATCAGGGACAAGGCAAGGCTGCCCACTCTCACCTTACCTATTCAATATAGTACTGGAAGTCTTAGCTAGAGCAATTAGACAACAAAAGGAAGTCAAAGGGATACAGATAGGAAAGGAAGAAGTCAAAATTTTACTATTTGCAGATGATATGATAGTATACTTAAGTGAACCTAAAACTTCCACCAGAGAACTCCTAAACCTGATAAACAACTTTAGCAATATGGCTGGATATAAAATCAACTCAAACAAATCAGTAGCCTTCCTCTATTCAAAGGATAAACAGGCAGAGAAAGAAATCAGGGAAATGACACCCTTCACAATAGCCACAAATAAAATAAATTATCTTGGAGTGAATCTAACAAAGCAAGTGAAAGATCTGTATGACAAGAACTTCAAGTCTCTGAAGAAAGAAGTTGAAGAAGATCTCAGAAGATGGAAAGATCTCCCATGCTCCTGGATTGGCAGGATTAATTTAGTAAAAATGGCTATCCTGCCAAAAGCAATCTACAGATTCAATGCAATACCCATCAAAATTCCAAATCAATTCTTCATAGAGATAGAAAGAGCAATTTACAAATTCATTTGGAATAACAAAAAACCTATGATAGCGAGAACTATTCTCAACAATAAAAGAACCTCTGGGGGAATCACCATTCCGGACCTCAAACTGTACTACAGAGCAGTAGTGATAAAAAGTGCTTGGTATTGGTACAGAGACAGACAGGACGATCAATGGAACAGAATTGAAGACCCAGAAATGAACCCGCATACCTATGGTCACTTGATCTTTGACAAGGGAGCTAAATTCATCCAGTGGAAAAAGGACAGCATTTTCACCAAGTGGTGCTAGCTCAACTGGAGGTCAACATGTAGAAGAATGCAAATTAATCCATTCTTATCCCCTTGCACAAAGCTCAACTCCAAGTGGATAAAAGACCTTCACATAAAGCTAGGTACACTGAAACTATTAGAAGAGAAGTTGGGGAAGACCCTCGAATACCTAGGCACAGGGGAAAAGTTCCTGAACAGAACACCAATGGCTTATGCTCTAAGATCAAGAATCGACAAATGGGACCTCATCAAATTGCAAAGCTTCTGTAAGGCAAAGGACACTGTCAACAAGACAAAACAGCAACCAACAGATTGGGAAAAGATCATTACCAATCCTACATCCGATAGGGGGCTAATATCGAATATTTACAAAGAACTCAAGAAATTAGATGCCAAACAACAAAATAACCCCATTAAAAAAGGGGGTACAGAGCTAAACAAAGAATTCTCAACTGAGGAAACTCGAATGGCTGAGAAGCACCTTAAGAAATGCTCAACATCCTTAGTCATCAGGGAAATGCAAATCAAAACAACACTGAGATACCACCTCACACCAGTCAGAATGGCTAAGATCAAAAATTCAGGTGATAGTAGATGCTGGTGAGGATGTGAAGAAAGAGGAACACTCCTGCATTGTTGGCGGGGTTGCAAGCTGGTACAACCACTTTGGAAGTCAGTCTGGCGGTTCCTCAGAAAATTGGACATAGCACTACCTGAGGACCCAGCTATACCACTTCTGGGCATATACCCAGAAAATGCCCCAACAAATAACAAAGACATATGCTCCACTATGTTCATAGCAGCCCTATTTATAATAGCCAGAAGCTGGAAAGAACCCAGATGCCCTTCAACAGAGGAATGGATACAAAAAATGTGGTACATTTACACAATGGAATATTACTCAGCTATTAAAAATAATGAATTTGAGAAATTCTTAGGTAAATGGATGGAACTAGAAAATATCATCCTGAGTGAGGTAACCCAATCACAAAAGAACACACATGGTATTTATTCACTGATAAGCAGATATTAGCCCGAAAGATTGAAATATCCAAGATTCAACTCACAGACCACATGAAGCTCATGAAGAAGAAAGAAGAAGTGAGGATGCCTAGGTCTTTCTTAGAAGGAGTAACTAAATACCCAAGGGAGCAAATATGGAGACAAAGTGTGGGTCAGAATCTGAAGGGGGGGCCGTAAGGAGACCATTCCGTATGGGTATTCATTCCATGGGCAGTCACCAAAAATAGACGCTGATAGGGATGTCAGGATGGGAAAGCTGACAGCAGCCTGATAAGGCTGTCTCCTTAGAGGTCTCCCAGAGTCAGACATACCCAGAGACAGATACCCACAGCTATCCATTAATCTGATCAAAGGTTCCCAATGGAGGAGCTAGAGAGTAAATTGAAGGAACCTTAAGGGCTGGTGGCCCGGTGAGGAGAGCAATAATACCAACCAGCCAGAGCTCCCCAGGGTCTAAACCACCAGCCTAGGAGCACATATAGAGAGACACATGACTCCAGCAGTATATGTAGGGGAGGATGGCCTTGTTGGACATAGGTGGGAGACAAGGTCAATGGTACCCTGAAGGCTGAGCACTGGGGGGGGGGGGGGCGGGGATCTGAGGGTGGGGAGGGGGGCTGGGGGTAGGTGGATAAACACCTTCATAGAAGCAGGAGGAGGGGGGATGGGATAAGGGGTTCCTGGGTGGTGGGGAAAATATGGTAAGGGGATAAAATTTGAAATGTAAATATTATATCCAATAAAAGAGGGGAAAAAATAGAAAAGCGAGTAGAACCAACAATCTTAATAAAATGTCAGCCCTCTTTAAAAAAAAAAAAACTATCTTGATACTAAAATTTGTTTTGAGAATTGTATATTGCAGAATGGTCAGCCTTGGTGTATCTACTCAACAAGCAAGCTGGGTAGACCTGCTCAAACCTCAGAGGTCTGGAAATTCCATCTGGAGGCAGCGAAGACACAGCATCAGAGGATTGTCAATTTGCTCTCCCCCCAACTCCTCTTCTAATATCTCAACGCCCATAATCAGCTTGAAGAAGCTAATGAAGAGTCAGCGCCCCTATTCCCTGGGCTAGGGGACTAAGGTGGTAAATATTGGGCTGTCTCTCTAGGGAAAAGTAGTGGTTTTGTCAGAATAGAGAGAATTAGCTAGGGTTTATTGCATAGCCATAATCTATTAGTAGAAATCTGTATAATTAATATCAAGATGAAGATATAAATTCTTAAATGGCACCAATTTACTTTGTTTACAAATTTTAAGGTTTTCATTGGCATGAGCTTCTTAATGATATAAGAGTGAGACAAATATTGTTACTCTCATAGGCATTGTACCAGTATAACACATTTAGGAATACAAAGCTTAGACCCAGTCCTTCTTTAACTCTTTTTAACTGATTTGAGATGGTGAGCCTGTGAGTTAAGGGACTATAGCAAATTCATGACTTGGAGTTTATTATAAGGGTGTTCTCTATGTTTTATTTAGAAATAGCTGAGTGGAGTTAACAGGCAACAGTCCAAATTACCTTACATGGATAGCTGGTTTTCAAAACATCAGAAATCCTTAGAATTGACATGACAAACATTTCAGTATTAATGTTCATTTTCATTAGAGACCTGTCTGCTCCGGACAGCTTCCTATGTTAAATTCTAAGAAGAAATTGAGCATCCTTGGAGTTACTCCAGTTGTGGTGAGACAGCCACTAGGCAAGAATTGCCACTTTCCTTCTACAGACAAATTACCGTCCAGAAAAGGACACACTTGCAGAATAGTCGACTGATTATATCTGCCTAGACAGAGTAATCAGCCCTTAATAATTCTGCAGCACTAAGGTCTGTCAGAAGATCCTGGACCAGAAGGCAGAAGAACAGATGCTCCAACGTTTTGAAGTAGAGCGAGTGTCCAGGTGGTCAGAGGTCTCTATAAATTGGCTAAGTTTTAGAAACTACGATTTGTGCTTCCCACAATTATAGTTAACTCAGTCATTCTGGATTTCTGATGGGGTTGAAAACATATAGCTATTGACATTAAGAGAAAAGATTTGAGTGGATGGTCGTCAGTTGACATTCATCCTAAAGCCAGGTTCAGAACTAAATGTTCTAGTTAGAATAGATGACAGAGGAGCTGGTTAGTCAACAAAAGGATGGACTGGGTATTAGGACTATCCTGTACCTCACTGGTACAAATTGGCATAATTATGCTCTAATTGTATTTTGAGAGAAAAGTTTCATTTTAACAGGAAGGGTGATGTGTAGGAGGAGATAAGGTAGAAGGAGTACTGAGAGGAAGAAAAGGAGTAAGAAGAGGAGGAGGAGAAGGAGAGGAGAAGCTAGGTGATGAAAGAGAGAAAGAGGGGGGAGACAGGGAGGCAGATATTCATGTATCTCCACCAGTCAAAGATAGTTGTTATATCTAAGTCGGTCAGTGGATTACACCTCTGATTGAACAATTCCAAACTTATAAAGCCTATAATTAACATTCTTTTTTAAAAAAATGTATAAATGCAAAAAGGAAAAGGGGGCATGGGATATGGGTTTCCTAAGGGGGGTGGGGGGGTGGGAATGGGGATAGGGAATGCCATCTGAAGTGTAAATAAAATATCTAATAAAAAAAAATGAAAAAAAAAACAAAAAAAAAAAGAAAATTATGACTTTATTTACTATGAAACTGTATAAAATGCAGGTGACTTTTTCCACCAGCTTTTCCTTTAGTTCCTCTACTTCTGTTTATTTTGTTGTTTTTTTTTTTCCTTGTCATTTCATCTTTGATCACTTATTCCATAGCAATAACATTATCTACTATAAGATTTTCTCTTGCTTCTTGGAAGAATGTCCTATCTCAATTTGTTCTTTGTCTTACTTGAGGACTCCATTATTTTCTTGCTTTGGTAAGAACACTTGTGTTGGAAAGGGTGAGGGCATAAATTCCCTTTTATTTTTCTCTTGGTGTTCATGCCTTTGTTTATTCCCGTGAGCTTGCTTGCCAGAGGTTATTTTGAAAGGTTCTCTATTTACTTACAAATTAAGAAGTCAATTTTTAAAACTTCCTCTAACTTTAACAAAGACCCAAGATCTTAGTGCCGCTAGTTTGTTTTTGTTTTCATTTACATTTATTTCTTTATTTAGTGCATATATGTGTATCTGTGTGTATATACATGTGTGTCCACACTTGTGTGTGAGTAAACATGTGCCATTTCATACATGTGGAGGTTGAAGGAAAACTTCCTGATGATGAATCTTTCCTTCAAACACATGGATTCAGGAGATAAAACTCAGGCTGTCAGTAGTTAAGTGTCTTTCCGTCTTGTCAGTGCCTTCCCTTCTTTTTGTTTTTTTTTGTTGTTGTTTTGTTTTTTATTTTGAGGGGTTTTTTTGTTTGTTTGTTTTTGTTTTTTGAGACAGGGTTTCTCTGTGTAGCCTGGATGTCCTGGAACTCACTCTGTAGACCAGGCTGGCCTCAAACTCAGAAATCCACCTGCCTCTGCCTCCCAAGTGCTGGGATTAAAGGCGTGCGCCACCACCGCCCCAGCAACCCTCTCTTCTTTTGTTCAAAGCCAAATTCTCTTTATTGTCTTACAATGAGGAAGACTGAATCCAGCCTCCCACCCTATTGTCTTACATATACCACTAATCCAGTTCAAGTGCTGATAGTTGTATAGTGAAGATTTTAGCCTTCTTGATGGATGAATGTTTGGGGTTTATGTATGATAGCTCCACTGGAATAAACTTTTCCTTTTGCCATTTTGCATTCTAGATTCATTAAAAAATTCTACATTGGAACATGTTGCTATGAAAATGATGGATCATATGGACTTTATATTTCTAATTATTGAGTGGCAATTTGCTGTTGAAAACTTTTAGTTTCATGAGTCTATATGTTTTTCTATTCACCAAAAATACTTCTCCATTATTTGTGTATGTAATAACTTTTCCACAGAATATTCCTGTCTTCCTCTTATATTCAGAATAGACAAAAATAAAGATGAAACTTACCATTTTTTCACTATTGTGTTCACTTGAGATTCAAGTCTTTGACTTCATAAGTACTATGTATATCTTTATTTTTTTCTGGCATCAAATTGTCTCATCCAGAAAAGAGGAAGATAAAAGGAGGGGTGGGGAATTTCCAGCTATTGGGATATATCTAATATTCTTATTAATTTTTACAATGACAATATTCTCTATACCACGGGAGCAACATTAGTTTTCAATAAAAAAAAATGGCATTTTTTAATTGCTTCATCAGAGTAGTAGTGTACACTTGTGCACTTTATGTTTAGAATTCTAAATCTTCCTCACATAACAGGACTCACTTTGAGCTGGACTATGCAACTCATTTTGGCTGTGGAGCACGCTCACATGTGATGGAAGCAAAGCATTTGCATGGTCAGGTTTGTTCTTTGCCATTTTCTCAACCTTCAAGATGCTGACACCCCTCCTTTGTAGACAGGATCTTAAAATGACAGGTACATAGAGCTGACATAAATTTATGCCTAGCCATGTTACCCGCACTCTTATGAGTGAGAAATAAATCCTTGGTATTGTGAGTAATTGGAACCTTGAAACTTGATATTATATAATGACTTACTTTAACAAGAAAGTAAGTTTGAGAAAATGTCTTCTTTAGATGCCTTTTGAGTATTTCTGTCTTTTTCATAGCCTGTGAAGACATTCACAGCATGAAGTAGAAACTCCAGGAGTCTAATCACTGAGGTATACAACCTGACAATGAATTTATGCTAAGGCTGTACCTCCCACTGGCTACTGTCAGCCAATGATTAGCCGCATTGTACATCATGGGAAAATAGGTCCAGTCTGAGAAACTTGAGCCTTCTTTAATGATGGAATTTGATTAAAAACTACTTCCAACTCTTTCACAAATTTTCAGAAACATGATCTAGGATACTTTTACCCTCTCTCCCTTCCTTTCTGATTTTTATATATGATATATGTTCCATGGTCTAGTAACTCTGAAGCTTTTCACAGATCCTTCTCAATATTTTTATATGTCCCTCAGAACACCACTGCCACTATTTTTGTGTTTATTCTTGGCTTGGCATTTGTTTCTCAGGGAACATGGACCAACTCAGTCTCTTTTCCCTTTACTCTTCCAGTGTCCACAGCAGCCTTCTTTGGGGGACATTTAAAGTTACAAATGTTGATATAGATTGTTTATACTTTCAGATTTATATTTTCATGACATGAAGAAATTCAGAGACATTCTTCCCATGTTTTGTCTGTTTTTCCATCTGTTGAACTTTACGCTGGAATTTCTTTTAAGAAAGAACTATTATCTTTTTATATGCAAACTTCTAAGAAAAAAAGGTAAATCAAAATTTTTACAGAAGAATGTATGATAGCCATAATCTTCTGGTACCTTTAAAAAAAGGCATGCAAAATACACTGATTTTTTATATTTAATTATAAATTTTAAATACACTGAGGCTTTGTGGGCCCTTGGCTCCTGACCTAGCTAATAAATGACTGGGATAGTGGCACACAGTTGGATCTCTGTAATTATATAGCAATTACCTTGGTTTATTTCCCTAAGGTATGCAGAATTTACATACTAAAAATATATTGGCTGTAGAGAAATTGAACTATTATCATATGTGTCTATGTATGTATGTATGTATGTATGCATGTATGTAAAGTAGGCCAGTTACAGAACCTTAATTTTCAGAATGGCCTGTTACGGTGTTTAGTTTACTGAATGCCTTGAATGTATTTAGTTGTGAACATTGTACTGAAACTTAAACTTAAAAGGAAATATAGCCATAATTCCCTTAAAGCTGCCAAATGCTATGGAGAATGACTGACCTGCTGAAGTCAATTTTCAGTTGGGGAAGAGTTTTGCCTTCTCAATTACAGCTAAGATAGTTTTTAGAATCTTAACCAAATAGTCATATCATGATAAAGATAGGATAGACAGGGCATAGGACCTCTAAACAAATTTTCTTCCAAGCCAATTGAATTCTTTGTGATCAAACGAATTGGTCTTCCGGTGTGTCGGCATTCACTGTTAAAGTCTTTCTTGCAGAGAAGCCACAGAACTATGATAGTTGCCCCTATGGGTATAAAGAATCCATTGTAAAGCTTTTTAATCAATCTTGAATAAATGGATAATCATCAAGACTGCTATAAAAAAATGCTCTTTGAAAAATTGTTAAATTGTACTTCCTGTATGGAAATAACCTTACTTGAAAAAGTAGAAGACATCTTATAAAGACAGGTTTTTGACTGCTGGTGATTTGCAAAAAGCAAAGAGGTATTCAAATGAGTCTATGCATCAGCACCAAAGCCTTGCAATCTATGCTTCTCTTAAAAAGAGGAGTGCCCCTTGATTGCCCTTTAGTCAGAATTCAATTTTGCATTCCATTGCTTTACAGGTGGAGAGAATTCCAATTCCCATTTATTTCATAATGTCTGGCATGTGAACCTCTAGCCGGCTCAAGAAGTTATGATGAAACGTGGGACAATCACACCTTGAAAGGCGGTGACAGTATATCCACTTGAAAAGTAATTGCTCCTGGCTTCAAACACAGAGACTTCAAGATGGAAAATACATTCTGAATAGCAAATGCCAAGAATTCTAATCTGACTTGAAATGTCCCTTATCACTTTACAGAAGTTGGATAGGCCGAAAGATGAGATCCAAGTGTCATATATCACATCAAAACTTGCTGTTTGTTAAGTTTTCGTTAATCTCTGTCTCCTTCCATGCATTTCTCCTTCTCCTTCCTCTTCTCCCCCGTCACTCTCTCCATTCCCAGACCTTAAATCATGCCATTATTAATCTTTTTTTTATTTTAATAATGTTTTATTTTTTGGTATTCACTTTGTTCTGTGTTTACTTAATCCTTGATAGTATGTCACTTAGTTTTGAGTTTATTGAAATGGTATCATGGATTACACAATTTATGAGGCACCTTTAAACTCAGCAATATTCTTATTTTTAATTAATTTACTCATTGTAAAACTGAACACAATTATTAAGACTTTCTGATGTTTTATTTTGTGGCTATATTCCAATTCATTGCACTGCTTTTTCATTAATGGGTAGGATACAACAGCTACAAATGTTTCTTTTAATTTGTAATGAGTGCTCATTTTCCTTATAGAATTATAGCAAAGGCCCTAGAATCAGGATTCTCACAGGAAATACATTGAGAGTCAAAAATGGTCCAACCCAAAAATCTTTGCCCCTGGTCCCTGAGAAAAGGTCTATGTCTAAGTCCCTGTAACTTGATCCTCACCCTAGTACACATGTGCATTTCCTCTCATTTGTTTTCTCTTCTCCACAAGTTACAACACTTCTATGGCAAGGAAGACACAGATAGAGAATTTGTTCTTTCATGTTTTAAGTAAATCTATATTTAGCCCTGGTAATGGTATATGGCTGCAATCCCACCATTTAAGAGGTAGAAACACAAAGATTCTAACACAAGATTACTAACACAAGACCAGCCACGAGTTTTCATGGTAGAAAAAGAAAGCCAAAACCCTATAGCATACACACACACACACACACACACACACACACACACAGACACACACACACACACACACACATTCCAATTATATTTTTTTGATATCCAGAAGTTTTGAATTTTAATTTAGTCAAATGTCTCTAATTCTTAAACTCATTGTAACTTACTTAAGAGTTTTCCTTCTCCAAAACTATAAATATATTTCAAATATTTTAGTTTATCTATTTACATTTTATTATTTTAAATATACATTTCCATAAATGTTAAATTATTAGGTATTTACATGTTTAATTTTTCCTTTTAAAACTTATTATTTATTGTATTATTATTATTAATTATTATTACTCTGTAATGACCCTTGACTCTTTTGGTGTGTGGTCTGATTGTTTTGGCTTAGTTTATTTGATTCATTTTTGTCTTATGAACTTGACAGACCCTAGAATTATCTAAGAAGAGGACCTGAACTGAGAAGATGCCTCCAGCAGACTGCCTATACACAAGTCCATGTGGCACTTTCTTGGTTAATGATTGATATGGAAGGGCTGTGCCCATGGTGTGGAGAGCAGTCTCACCCATGAGCTGCTGGAACTGAGCTGCATATGCTGAGAAAACAGAAAGAAAAAGGGAAGCAATTTGTCTCATGGCTTCTCCTTCAGTATTCGCCTTCGGGTTTGAGTCCCTCCCCTTGCTTCCATTGATGCTAAACAGTGCTGCGAATTTTAGATCAAAGAAACTCTTCCTTCCCTCCCAATTTGCTTTTGGGCATACTGTTTTATTATAGTGATGGAAACCTAAGTAAGACAGCATGTCTCTTATAAAATATGTTCATTTACTTGTTTAGTATTTCTAGAATTTGCCATGTTAGGGTACATTTACTTGTTTTCATAGTTCTAGAATGTACCCTTTTAGGGTGTGCCTCGATGGTAGAGAGTGTCCGTATACATGAGCTCCTCTGCTCGAGTTCTAGAACTTCCCCCCAAAGTGGAAAACACTAACCGAGTCCTAAACTAAAACACTTTAACTTCACATGAGTAAAGGTACAGAGCGTGTTCTCATATACATCACAGATTGGATTCTGTCATACAATTGATTATTATCATAAAGGCAAGTCAGCAACTTTAAATGAAGTTCCTTAATCTTCACCTTTTAGACTCCTTTAGAAAATTATGTGCCAAAATAGTTCTAAAAATATAGTTTCTTGGATCATCTCATTTCTCAAGGGGAAAAAAACTCTACATAATAACTTTTTAAAAAGTCTATCAAATTGTATAAAGCATTTAACATTTAGCAAAGTGAATACCTAATTATTGTATGAATTATTTTTTATTACACTTAGTCTTTTGAAGAAAAAATGTCCAGATGTAACTAGAGAGACCCTGGGGCTACTGTTGAGCACACAGGGGAGAATGCATACTCCCATTAGGAAGAGTGTTCAAGTCTCATTATGGTTCAAAAGATCTAAGTCTGTAAAAGAAAGTAAGAATATCTAAAAATAAAACAAAGGCAGCACAAGAAGTGGCCTTAGTTGGGCTCTTCTCTGAGTGGGTATCACAGGCTCCTGGCTCATTTAGGATGTTCTCTGCTAGGTTGACTGGGCTTGAGTCTGGCTTCCATCGTTTTAGCAGGCTTACCCAGTCCTCTTTTACACCCAGCCCTTGGTATAATTTCTGAGTGAGAGCAGGAAAAACAACCCAATATTCACTCTTTTTAACTCTGTGTACTATACTTACTATCACCCCAGAGGGCAAAATAAGTCACATTATTGGGCTTAAGATCAGAAGAAGTGGGCACTAGAACGCTTCAAGGCAGAGGGTAAGGGTACTGGTATTGGAGTCATTAATTCAATCAATTTACCACAGAGACCAATTTCCTTCCCTGGCTGAGAACTGCTGGAAATGAGAACAAGAAGCCTGTTGGAGAGGCTGTCAGGGAGCGATGGTCCCCAGGGAAAGGCAGGTTTCAGCTAAAACAGGGCCTCTCACCTTTTAGCTGGGGCCCTTCACCAGTCTTTGTTTTTTTTTTTTTTTTAGTACTGAAGCTTCAAATTGCCTAAGATCGATTTTTAACAAGGAGACTGAAGCAACCCAGAAGACTGGAGTCTTTTGTTTCAAGTTGCCCTTACAACAGGAAGCAATATGAGAGACTGACATTACCCCCAGAAAAATGGTGTCTTTCTTCTGAGGCATAGAAACAATTTTGAGAATAAGACAGGTCCTGGTAACTGCTCTTAGAGATATTTTTTGGTCTCTATTTGCATAAACCTTGGGTATCTCCTTTGAATTATAAAAGAACTTGTGCAATCAGAAATGCCCAAAAGAGAGGTGCAGGCAGCCATGTTTCTGATACACAGTTACAAATGCAAAAAAAAAAAAAAAAAAAAAAAAAAAACCATTTTGGGAATAATGAAATAAATTCATGATATAAATTCATGACTTCTACGGTTTTCCTTTATTCTCTTAATGTGTGTATTTGTGTGTGGTAACATCACAAACTTGGTATAATTTCAGGTTGCTTAGGTTGTTTCTACAACATACACTGATGAATGTTTTTACAGTCACAGTTGAGAAACAAGGCAATATATCTTAGAAGATTCAAAACATCTGTGTTGCCATGGCAGAACGAGAAGCTAGACTTGCTGTACATATTTTGAACTGCCTCCTTCCTTAATGCCTTGTGCCATGTCCTTAGTGGATTTGCCCATGGAAGATGGGCTTTCAGTGTGCAATTCAGCTTGGAGGAAATCATGTTTCCATGTATTAGCTGCTGACTCCTTTAATCCTGTTAGAATTTAATTTCCCTTGATTGAATACGGTGCTATCTCCAGGTGCTGAGTGGCCCTTTCCCATCAGTACATATAAATCCTGTTAATCTTCCCCAGTCTGTGGATGTTCCAAAATCTTCTGAGGTCACAGTACTCTGAAGAAGTATGTGATGCCTGCTTTATGTGACAGAGGGACAGTGAGACCTTCACACCCAGATACCTTGTTTGTGTCTGTGTCTGAGACTTGGGTGTTGCAGTGGAAATCTTAAGCAAATATTGCCATCTGTCAGTAGCTTCTCCATTAACTAACAAGTACAAATGCTTAAAAAAAAAAAAGAAAAGAAAAGAAACCTTAACGTGAGAAATTCTTCAACAATTGGTGAGGTGCTGCCCCATACCAATCAGTAGGATATTCGATTAATCCAATTTTGTGGCATAAACATGTCCTTTCCATTATGTAATCTTCATTTACATTCAAACTTGTCTCATAAAACCCTTTCTAGCAATTATCAGAGCCATAACAAATATCTGGATCCCAGTGAGGTCTTCTGCACTCTGGGCTTCCTCTTTCAGTTCTTCCCCTATCGAGCAGTTTGTGCTAATTATTTTTCTATACCCAACAAAAGGAAGCCAGTTATTGGCACTGTCAGTTTTATTCCCTGTGAGCACCTCTAATTATTGTGTGTTTTGAAAGCTCAAGAAGAAACTATTACAGGAATTGATATGTTTGTGACATCGGGTATTAACTCTAACAAATACACTTTATTAGTAACAATCAAGAAGTAGTTCTATCAACTGACAGCTTTTTAAAGTACCCGTTGAACTATTTCCCTGGCCTCAATTTGGTTGCTAAATATGGTCCAGGCATTCTTTAGCATGCTGTGATTTAAAGATAATTAAGACACTTTGCCACAAAAGCAATGGGAGTTTACTGTCAGGATTTTTTCAAGTTTCTCAAATTTAGAAGCATCCAGGTCAGAAGTATATATAAAAATAAATGGGCCCAGTGGCAACGTGCAGTGCAGATCCCAGCCCCTATCTGGAAGGTGCATGTGTGGGGCAAGGAAGCTTCATTAAAACTCACCATTGTCTTTTCCATGCTGAGATGCTGTCCTGCTGCTCTCAAGATTCCTGAAAGTTTAAGAAGTTATATTCGGGTATTTTTTCACATTATCTGTAAGTATTGACACACATTTCAATTAAGACTTTTTGGAGTTCTCGACTGGGTTTGACTTCTCATATTTCCCCTGTCAGCTGGCATAGCACCCACACTGCCAGCTGCAGCTCAGATTACCAGGTACTGGTTGTACTGTGTCCTATCTGCCAAAAGTGTCTGTCATTTATTAAACATAAATTTAATATTTAACTCCTGGTTTAAATGAGGCAATCTAGGTCCCAGAAAAGAGTCAAAAGACAATATAAGAAATCCAGTGCCAGCTGATGGGACATGGTCATGGGGGGCTGAGGGTGAGAGGGTTATTCTGTCCCAAATCTATTTCTTTGTCATATTTAGAATTCAATGTTCAGAGAAACTGAAGATGGTTACAGATACAAGAATGGCTTTGGGGAGGAAATGTCCCAATGGGGGAGGGGGAGGGGGAGGGAATGTGTATATATAAAGTAAATCCAGAGTGGAAAGGTCCACATATGGACAGGTTTCTCAGTCTCATAACCTTTTCTGCTTGGAAAAGATCTCACAGACAGAAGTGATTGGGAGCCCACCACATAGACCAGGCATAGTACTCTAAGTAACTCTCACCTAGGAACTTGATCTGCCAAGGAGAAAGTCCCTGCTAGAATCTATTTACCATATTTACTCCCCTGCCTACCACTCATCTTCCTGGCCCATCAAAGGCCAGGCTCCATCGTGCTTTCTCAGCCCTTGGTAAGATTCAGCCACATTACCCTTCATTTTAGAGTCCTAGTCTGAATACAGACTTTGTGTTTTTAAAAATTAATGGGTTTCTTAGTTGTTTGTCAGTCAGTTTGTTTCACAGACCAAAATGATTCAACTTGTGGAAGGAAAAGAATGAATTTAAAGAATCACTGCAAAGCCACAACAGTCGCTTGCTTGGGGAGAAACAGAATTTCTTATCTAGCCTCTTAATCTCTTGGGTGGTAGAGACCCTTTGTCGCAGAAAAAGTGACAAGAAAAAAAAAATCAAAAAGAAATTTATTGTATTTCACATGTTCATAGCAGATGGAGCTATAGGGAATAGTCAGTTCTCACAAATACGCCTTAACATTTCAGCTTCTATAGTACCTTCAAGAAAGATGAATAAATTATAGAGTGACCACGAGGTATTTGATAAGCACAGGTGTAGGGAGCTGACAGAAGGCGGCTATCATCCTTGCAGGCATCTTGAGCCATATACTCCACAAGAGGTTTGATTACATTAGCCTACAACAGCTGGGCACACTCTGATAACATCTTGCTTTAGATACCCAGGATCTTCCCTTGGGTGTGTGAGACTTAAAGGTGTGTGACTTAAGGGCATGACTTAGAGATCAGATTTAGAGACAAGGCCTAAGGGCATGACTTAAAGGCGTGACTTAAAGGCGTGGCTTAGAAGTGAGACATATAAAAGGCGAGAGGCAGACAGAAGAGTTGAGTACAACTTGGAGTAGAAATTAGGCATTGAGGAAGAATTATTTAGGCACTTAGCACTTGGAGAAAGAACTTGGAACTTGTAGGCACTAGGGACTAGGAACTAGGGACTAGGAACTTAAGACTTGGGACTTGGACTAGGAAGAAAGACTGAAGAATAAACGGGATTGAATCACACTCTGTCTGGTCTCCATTCTTTGAGTCCATCCTCTCTCTCTTGCTGAACCCCAACCCGTGGGCGGACCGGAGCAGCTTGGGGCAGTGCTGGCTCTAACAGTTTAGCCTCCAAGGCTTCTGGCAGTGTGGGTTCCAACATTGACAGAACGGTCCAAGACATTTTGGACTCCAAAAGTAGGGTAGAGCAGTTCTCAACATTTCTGAACACACAGGGAAATACAAAAAAGGCAGAGTAAACAGTGAGTAAACAGCTATGTAGTTCTAGCCCCCTTGACCAACTGTGCACTCTGTTTTCCTTATTTTGCTGTGCTTATCTAGGGTACCTCGTTGTTGCTCTAAGAATTCACAGTGAAGAGTCAAGATGAGCTAAAGTCAGTTAGGACTAATGTGTCCTACCAGCACAATGCTAAGCACCTTTGTTTCCTTGTAATGGCATCTCCCCTGTATAAGCCTTGCAGACCTGGCTGCTCTTATCATGCATCTGATGCTGTGACACATCTAAAGACCCAAACAAAGTACAGAATAGCAAAATATGTATACCTATCCTTTCCTGGAACTTCCTGTATTTACCCCACCATAATTCAAGAATAATCTTCCACTCTATTGAAGTTTTCCCACACAGTGAACTACCTAAATCCCTAGGCATTGCAACCCATTTTTAGAAGCTGCATCTCCTCTACAAGGGCCCCCAAAGGATATTTTGATTTTACTTTGAAATAAAGTCTCAGTTGTTCACTCTCAATTCTTTGTCTCATCTTTGATTTCTTTCTTTTCTGTGACAATGTTGTGAAACGCTGTCCTCTGAACATACCACAGTCATTGTCATCTTAATCATAACTGCTACAATAATACCCACAGGAGATCCTCAGCAAGATCTACCTGCTGTCATTCACTCATAGAAAGAGAAATAGGAAGGGCCATTATATGTTTACGTGAGAGCCCAGGTACTCTGTCCTCCTGTGCAAACCTTTCAATAGCTTGTAATTCTGTGCTACGAGCACATAGGCTCAGCAAATGCTGAATTATAGGAGATGGAAAAGAATTCCATTTATGTAGTTGCCGGAAGATCATTACCCATCCCAGTGCTTTCCATGATTTCACAAAGTAGGCTCCACAAACTCTGCATCAATTACCTGGACTTGGATGGAATTTTGGCCTCTCTATGCCTTGCCTTGGGTGAGTAGCCAGACAATTATATCTGCCCTGGAACCATTAATACAACAGGTAAATTCTTGGGGACACTAGGTAGATGGCTAATTTTTTCTGTTCCTGGGATGCTTCCATCTCTCACTGATGGCAACATGACAAGGGTAAATAAAGGATGATGAATCTCTAGATAGGACAGTGTGTAGAAAGAGTAATGTATGACTAGAGTCACAAAAATTGTGGTTTGATTATATTAATTTCTTTGATGCCATCTTAAGCCTTACAAGGAATTATGAAATGTGGCCCTCTAGGCAGTAATGGTGACTTGGCTAATAAAAGATTAGACCTATTTACATTTCTCATTAAATGAGAAGAGAGTTCATACTCTAAAGGAAGTATAAGAAAGTAAGTGTTGCTGTGGACTAGGTACTTTTCTTGAAGGTGCAATTGCACATAAGGTGCTCATGATCTTGCAGGCAACCCTCAGCTGTGCTCCTATAAGTAGCCTCAGTTAAATCAATTGACCAAGCACAGTACATGGAAGTTTTCCTTTATCTACTATTAGTAACTTCTATGATGGGTAGAGGTTTGTTCATTTCTTTCCTAGAACTTTTCATGAAAGAGAGGTTCAAAAGTTGCTTTAAAGGGCCAGTCTTTGTTAGTCTAAGTTTTACTGATTTCTCTCATCATTGGGTCTAACTCTAGATTCATGTGCTTACCTACCTTGAGAGAAAATTATTATAATTAGACAGACGCACAGACAGACAGACACACAGATACACAAACAGACAGAAGGTAGAACCATAGACAGGAATATGAACTTACTTTTAGTCTTAGCTAGAACTAGAGTAGTAGAAATTCTCCCTTGAAGACAGCCCTATTCATAACAGTGTTACAACTAATACAATGGCTAAAACAAAAGCAAGTCAATATACATGTGTAGATGTATCTGGGGGTCTATTATTTGTACTGGGAAGTAAGATCTCTTTTATGCTACAGGCCTTTGTACTAGCGCTAGGAGCCTTTGCTCTTGGATTGGAGCAATTTTCTTCTCAGCATGACATTTCCTATTGGGATTTTAAACTATAGAAACCATATAAAAGACACATAGAAACTGCTTTTGCTAAAAGGCTCTCCTCATCAGTCTCACAAGGTAGCCAGAAACAAGATAAAGGTCTATCATTTCTACTTTTATTTTTCACACATCATTTTGGGGAGGGGGAATAGACTCCTGCTTAACTATGTGCATAAGCATACTTGAAGTGGAAATTTTTGGTTTTCTTGAAGACTCTGTTGTGTTGTGATTTTTTTTTTCTGCAAACTGTCTTAGCAGAGGATGTTTATGCTGAATCAGACACACTGGAGGATATTTTGCTGAGAACAGACACATGAATTTTTTCTGGAGGCAGCCTGAAAAAAGAGCATGAAATGTTTTGCTAGAAAGAACACATGATGTTTGGAAAGGATATAAATATAACCCAATAAAAGTGAGCAACATTGTATGGTTTTGGTTTGCCTTGCTACTCTCTGCTGTTCATTGTTTGCCGTTACTTTATAGAGAAACACAAAGAACTTCTAGTAGTGTTCTGGTGGATTCTTGCCACTTCTGTGGACTCAGGCCAATTGGCAGGGCCTCAAAATTTCTTCTGGAACTGCCGTTACTGACTCCATGAATGCTATCTGCTAGTGGATTGAACTACAACTGCTTATTTATATGAGCTGAACTTCTGATATCTTGATAATGTATTTGGATTCACTCCAAATAACTATTTCTAAACAGGTCCACATCTTCCTTTGCCCTATTAACCTTTCCTTTCACTACCTCTGGTGGGTGGTAGGCTAGAAGGGAGGTTAAAGCATTTAAGCACACTTATTTAAGAAGGTTTTGAAAAAAATGTAAACCTACACATACTAAAATCTGAAAAAATCATTTTTACATATTTTACATATTTTTATTTTATGTGTATGTTTTATTTGCATGTATGTCTATACATCAACTGCATGCATTGCCCAAGGAGACCAGAAGAAGATATGAATCTACCTGGAACTGGAGTTACAGAGAGTTGTTAGCTACCATGTGGGTGCTTAGAATCTTCTGCAAGAGCAAGTGATGCTCTTAACCACTGAGTCATCTCTTCAGGCCCTAATTATAAGCATATCAATTTTACAAGGGGTGTTTAACCCATGCTTCCTATGGTCAAGGCTGAAGAAACAAAGAGTAACTAAAACATTTTGTTGTCAACATTTAGTGTCATATTCCAATTTCATGAAAAATCACCAGAAGCTCTCTGAGTGTCATTGTTCTCAACCTACAGTCACCTTACTTTTGAGAAAGTGCATAGCACATAGACAAATTAGCTCAACAGGAGATCATCAGCAAGCAGGAAGGATTGTCTCAAGAGAATCAGGTTGTCACATCCAATGATGGACTCTTCTCAGGGGACCATCTTGAAAAACAAACCCGAGTAATGATCAACCAAATTCAAGTGCACAGACTGCTTAACTGCACATTCCTCTCACCCACTGATTCATTCACCCACTGATCCTCTCACCCTCTGTTTCTCTCTCACTCTTTGCTCAGTTCTTCCTGTTTTTGCCTAAGGCCATGACCATGTTCACAAGGAAGAGAAATGCTTTATCTCCATCTTTAATGGTCATCCTAAATGACCGTTTGGAACAGAACTGTTCCATGTCCTTTTGCCTTTACTTTAGTTTGTTTTCTTTGGAATAATTGCTTGTCCTGACATCTTGTAATTCCAGAGTGAGATCTCTGATCTAGCTAGGACTCAGTTTATAAGGGAAAAATCATATATCTTGTAACTTCAGAAATTTGTATCCTGCCCTTGGAGGCTCCTGGAGACAGAACCACCAACCAAAGAGCATACATGGGCTGGACTGAAGCTTCTCGTACCTTTGTTGCTTGCTCTTCATACTGGTCCCCCGAAACTGGAGCAGCGGCTTAATCCTGACTCTGTTGTCTACTTGTGAATCCTGTTCCCCTAATTGGGATGCCTTATTTGGTCTCAGTGGAAAATATTGTGGCTATTTCTACAGTGACTTGAGGTGCCAGGGTGGGTTAGTACCCAGGGGGGACCTCCCGTTCTCAGAAGAGAAGAAGAGGGGTGAGGGCCTGTACAAAGGAGAGACTGGACGAAGAGGGCAAGGCTGTGATTGGGATGCAAAGTAAATAGATAGATAGATAGATAGATAGATAGATAGATAGATAGATAAAAATGACTAAATAAATAAATAAATTTATATCCTGGTTTATTTTAGGTAACTGCAAAGCGGAAGACTTCCCTAAATCTGCTCTCATTTGCCTTTTGCTCAGAAATTTTTATGGCCATAAGATATTTGTAAATGCCCTACTCAGATCTTCAATACTGTGCCTGGTATAAGGAAATTAAAGAGAAAATTATGGAGACAATAGAGAAAGCAAAACAGAGATAAGCAAATATGAGCCATGAAAGAGAGACAGACCTCCATAGTTTCCTCATAGAGGCCTCAAAAGATTCCTTCCTACTTGAACTAATTTCCACTAAAGCTGACGGATATGTTTGTTTTATTCAGGTTTCATTTTTCTCCCATGTACTTTCCATTATTTAATTGTTTCCAATAATGATGCCCCTTAAAAGGCATGATGAAAAATATGAGAAAATAGAGAAGATGATGCAACTCTTAACCAAAAGATGTCTGGCTTTACCTTTAAAAATGTGGGTAATTTAAATGTTTCATATATATATATTTTTTGTTCTTTAATCCATTTTTACAGTCCAGACTTCAACCCCCTCCCAGTCTGTAACCCAACTGCTCCCCATCCCATCCCACCACCACTACCACCACCCCCATCTCCTCCCCATCTCGGAGAGGATGTCCCCACTGCTCTCCCCGACACAACCAGGCCTCCCCACTCCCTGAGGCCTCAAATCTCAAGGGTTTGGTGCATCTTCTCTCACTGAAGCTAGATCCGGCAGTCCTATGCTGTATATGTATTGGGGGCCTCATATCGGCTGGCATATGCTGCCTGGTTGGTAATGAATTAAAAAGACTTTGAAACAGAAAATAAGTGCAGGGTTAGATTATATAATGGTTTAAGCAAGTTCACAAGGTAAAATATTTAGAATTGTGCATGCTAAATCCTGAGCTATAATACTGATTAAAGATAGAGTCAGCTCTTGGGAGATAGCCATGGATGACAAGTTCTTTCTGACTGAGAGGGACTAATGGGAAGCTCTGAGTTCAGACAGAATGTGTTAGTTTCTCCAATCAGGTTGAAAATATGATTAGAATGTAGAATAATATAGTTTTGCGTATTCCTGGTTTTATTGGCTTATGGATTATATCCTTAGAAATCCCATAAGCTATTAATTCTAGTACAACTTTGTATCACGTGGGCTACAAGGTAGTACCTAGCAATCTAACTTCAAGATTTGAGAAGCACAGTGTAGAAGAACTAGAATGGGAATAGACCAATCCCACTGATGGAAGGGGTTTCATTGCTGGTTCTCAGCACAGGAATTGAGCAAATGCAAATTATTAGTTAAATAAGAGCTAATGTGGCTGCAGCTAAAACCCATTAATCATTATTTTCAAGTATACAAAATACGTTGGTAAAAAAATGAATTATCTGGGCTTTCACAAGGTTAAAATCATATGTGGTATATAATATCTTGTCAAGGTAGAAGGAAATAATATTAAAAATAAAACAACAGCTAAAGTAATTTCTTGTATGTGTTAAAATTAAGGTGTATACCTTTAATTACTCACAAGTAAATCAAAAACAGACAGAAATCTGAACTTAAAATTTATAGAATATGTTCAATCTCCCAGGAGTACAGTTCAATCTGTGATAAATGGAAGTTTATACATAAGAGGAGAAACACTTGAAACCAACTACCTGAGCATCCATATGAGAGGAGAGTAACAAACTAAATCTGATAAAGTACAAGGAAGCACATGGCACATGGTGGGGAGAAATTAATTGAATTCAGAATAAATGTAAAATACTTGGAATCAATAAAGTTAGTAGCTGCTGGGTTTTTGTTGTTGTTGCTTTGTGTGTTTTGTATAAAGAGTAATAAAATTAACTAACCTTTGCCTTGACAAACTTGGCAAAGGAAGAGCTACAAAGAACCAGGATATAAAATGAAAACTGGAGAAGTACTGTAAATGAAAGATAATTGGATAATATTACAAAAATCTGTCTTTCAAAAATAAAAGACATTCAGTGTATAGACTAGAAAAACCTTAACAAATACGACAGAAAGTTGGAAACACAACAATTCTGATAGACTTTGAAGGTATAATACTGAAGAGTTTTCAATATTGAAAGCTCCAGTGCCCAGATTGCTTCACCTGTGATGCCTATCAAAAATCTGAAGGAGAAACAAGATGACTCTAACACACAGCATCACAGATAGTTGACAGAGTGAAAGCTTACTTGGCCTCTCTTTCTTTTTTCGTCCAGAATATCTTTGGCATTAAAACCTAATGAGGACAATAAAGAAAGGAAAACTATAGATCAATTTCTGCCATGAATATTGATTTAAATATGAACAAATATTAATTACAACCTAGTTATATACAAAAAGAATAATGGGACATCATGATACAGTGGGGGATAGCCCAAGAAACTACAGGAGGTACACTTTAAAAGCTGAAGCAATGTGGTTCGCAAAGAGAAAGAGTAAAGGACAAAGATTTTCAAAAGATGCTGAGAGAGCATTTGGCAAAGCTAAATATTCAATTTAAACCCATAGATGGCTAAAAAAGAAGGGGACATTTTAATCTAATGGTGCCTGGGCAATCTTCTCCTATGATATTCAGAAGGACACCTGCTATCATAACTTGTAATCATCATTGCACTGAAAATCAGACCAGTGCAGTAGCAAAAAAAAAAAAAAAAAAAAAGATGTAATTTTCATTTTTAAGAGACAGAAATTAGAAACAAGAAAAACTGTCATTATTTGTAGATGTTGTTTATTTAGAAAAAACACAAATATTTATAAACTCTTTTTGTTAGTAAGTGGATATAAAAACCTATTGAATGCTTTAGAAGATGGATTTTTATTGAAATCTCTTATTTAAATATCGATGATCTTAAATAATTATATATATACATACATATATAATTACATACATAATTATTTCCAATTAATTTTATCCTAAATAAATATAATATTTTAAAATATTATTTCTAAATAATATTTATCATATACATTCACACATACACATATATATTTCTTTTCAGAAAAGGACAAGCCTTCCATGGATATCAATAAGCCATGTTACATCATGTTGCAATAAAACTAGGTACCTCCTTTCCTATTAAGGCTAGACAAGGCAACCCAATAGAATGAAATGGTTCCAAAGGCAGGTGACAGAGTCAGAGACAGCTCCTGCTCCCACTATTCAGAGTCCCACATAAAGAACAAGCTACACAACTACGCCATATGTACAGAGTGCTTGGATCAGCCCCATCCAGGCTCCCTGGTTCTTTGTTCATTCTCTGTGAGCCCAGGTTAGTTGATGCTATGGGTTTTCTTGTGGAGTTCTTGAACCTCTGCCTCCTACAATCTTTCTCCCTCTTTCATGGGATTCCTCAGAGTCTGCCTAATGTTTGGCTGTAGGTCTGTAAATCTACTTCCATAAATTTCTGGGTGAAGCATCTCTGATGACAGTTGGGCTTTGCATAAATTTATGAGTATAGCAGAATGTCATTACAAATCATTTTCTATACTAGGTCTCTGGGATATTCAGCGTCTGTGTCCTGGGCCTCCAGGCACTGTCAAGGGTGGGCTCATTCTCAGGGTACAGGTCTCACTCTGGACCAGTCATTGGTTTGCAACTCCGACAAGTACTGTGTGACTTTTACCCTTCTTAGCACACCTTACAGGCAAAGCAAATAATAGATCAAAAGTTTTGTGGCTGGGTTGGTGTCCCAATCCCCCCTCTGGAAGTCTTGCCCGGTTGTAGGAAATAATTGGTTCAGGCTCTGTATCTGCCATAGCTGGGAGTCTTACCCACAATTTCCCTCATAGCTTTCCATGTCACTAGGTTTCTAGCTTGTCCTAGAGATGTCCCCTGATTCCAGTTGTCAATCCCAGTACTCCGGAATTCAAAAGTGTGAGTTTTTTTTTTTTTTTTTTTTTTAACAAATTCATTATACAGTTATTCATTATACTGACAGTTGAGTCAGTGCTTATTGACCTTTAAAGAATAATATTTATAATAGCCAGGCTATCTAGGCACATGGGGCTCAGAATGTTGAGGTATGAGAGTCTTCTCTGCCCAGGAGTTTGCCATCACCTAGTCAATGTAGTGAGACTGTCACAAAAGGAAAAAACACAGATAAATAAGTAGATGCTGATTATAATCACATGAAAAGGAAACCCCTATTAAAATCTAGTGGGAGATCTTCAAAACATCTGATTGTCTGAACAGGACTCCAATAGCTCAGGAAATAATAGAAACAGTTGTCAGGTGGAGTTGTGTGATTAATAAGCTTCTACACAATGAAGGAAATAATCAGCAACCGCCTACAGGATGGGAGGAAATCTTCATCAACTACATATCTGACTATAGATTCATAAGTAGAATAAATTTTTAAAAACTTCAAAATACCCCCCTAAAACCCTAAATCGTCTATTCAATAAATGAGAAAACAAATTGGACAAACTCCATCTGTGATCATGTAAGCAGTTCTAATTAACTCAGTGAATCACACATAAACAAGTAAGGGGAAGAGCTAGTTGCAAAGGTTTCTATGGAAAGAAAGGGGGACAGGAGAAAGTAATGGAGGCTGCATAATATAAAAATGCATTGTATGTGTTTATGAAATTGTCATAAACTTAAATTTAAATGATATAAAAGAGTGAATGACAGAAAAGTAGAAACATAAGTGAGCAGTAAATATTTAAAAGACATTTGCAATATTATTAACCATAAGATTATGTAAGTTAGTGCCATCCTGAAATTTTATTTTACCCTAGTCTGAATAGGTATCTAGAAAAAAACAAGCCACTATAAATATTAATGAATACTAGTAAAGAGAAGAATGGCTATAGGTTGGTGAAGGGAATTAAAACTAGTACAGCCTTTGTGAAACAATCAGCACTGATATTCCTAAAATATTAAAGATGAAACCTATCTACCACTTTGTAATATAAAGGACTCTAGGTCAGCACATCCATGTGTTTTCAGCCTTACTCATGCTTGTCAAAATATGAAAAAAAAAAAAAAGCCTAGTTATCCACTAACAGATGAGTAGATAAAAAAATGTGGTATATGTTGAAAATGGAGCATTACTTAGCCATCACAAGGATAACATTGTCCAATGATTTTGGAAAATGGGTAGAGCTGGAGGTTATCATATGAAAGAAAATCAGTCACTCCAAAATATTAAAGATTTTATTGTTTTTTCTCTCATGTGTAATCTAGATTTAAACATATTTATGAACTACACACACACACCACACACACACAAACACACAGTGAAAATAGAAAGATGAAAATGTACCTGTGAGCGGGAAGTTCTCAAGAGAGCTAGGAGTGAGGAACAAGTTTATATGATATGAAAATAGAATGTAAACTATTTAGGGTGAGGAAAGGGACCCATGGTAGTGAGGAGAGACAAAGGAGCAGGATGGGAGAGCCAAAAGTGTAGAAAGCCCCATGATCTATGTTCATGAAAATTTCATAATGAAATACATATCCTCTAAGCTGAAATTATGTTTTAAACTAAATAATTTTTAAGTAATAAGATACAATTTTATTACACTGGAAGATTCGAGATATATTAGGAGATAATTATCCTGACATTAACCTCTACATCCTACACAATCCACTTAAATATGTAAAGATTTTCTTTTGTGGAATTTATCAAGATGATAGTACAATTATATGAGAATGGGAAAGTGTTTAGAAGGCACAGCAGATCAAAGAGTCAGACTCCATCTGGATATGCAGCACTATACTTCTTGTTATCAAGAGAAATCATCAGGAAGTCAGAGGAGCACAGCCTAAAGTACAGCTAAGCAGTACACCAGATATTAGAATTCAGAGACAACTCTCAGCTGACTGTTGACTTAGGTGACATTGTAGACTAGTTGGTAAAGTTTGTTTAGTTTGTATTGAGTCAATAAAAATATTAATGAAAATGTGTGCTCAGCTATTGTATTGAGTCACTAAAACTTTCATACAGAAAAAGTACCAATTTTCCCTTTCTATCATCTACAGAAAGTCACTTGCAAGCTGATCACTGTAATAGAACAATACATATAAAGTGTAGACCAATAAAGGTTCTAGGAAACCTTGTGAGACATGGGGTAGAAAATGAACTTAAACATGAGCCACTAACTATCAAGAAAATGTTTCTGAGGCAGATCTGGAAGAGGACTTATTTCCTACCAGAAAATAATACATACATGCCCCCCCCACATGCATGAATGTATTTAGTAAAATCAGAAGTGTCATCCACACAAGGGAGTGAAAAATACAAATGTCATACAAGGCTAAAGTACAGCTCAAAGGTAGGACCTTTAAAGTGGTTGTCTTGTATTCACAGGCCCTTGCTACAGTAAATTTATGTCAGCTTACCATTATACCCTTTCAACAGAATAACAGCAGTAGGTTTCCCCCAGAGTACATGACACACCCAGCCACATATTCTTGTCTTTGATAATGATGCTAGATATAGATTCTGTCCAATAGAAAATAGTGTTGAGTTACTATTTAAAAATGTTTATTTTTACTTTATGTGTGTGGATATTTTACATGCGTCTATGCTAAAGATTAGTACATCTCTCCACTCACATCAGAGGAGCTTTCATCTGCACAGATGGTGATTAATACAGGCCCACAACTGCTCAAGTTACAGAGAAAAAGCTGCAGAGATCTCAGCCCTTCATAGGACATTTAGCTCACCCTTCTGACTTCTGGGCCCAAGACTCAGGGATCACTATGGAAGAAGAGGATGAAAGACTTTAAGAGTCAGAGAGCATAGATGATCACCAGGAACCTGTATCTTATGGACATGGAAGGGCAGTTGCACATACAAACTCGCAGTGTTGGGAAAGCTGCACATAATCTACACACAGAGACAGTTAAAATCAGACAGTTAAAATCCCAGCATGGAAAGGACAAGAGGGCATAAAGTCCCACTTCAAACTAAAAATTCGTTAGCAGTTGATAACTGCTGCAGGATGGAAAAGAATCAATCCTTCCTAAAGGTATAATACTGAGTATATCCTCCACTCTCCAGTGGTACCTGAGAATATTTAGGTAGAACAAATTGAACTTTTAGTGGGGTAAAGAGCTAATCAGAATTCTCAACAGAGAAATCCTAGATGGCTGAGAAACACTTGAAATGTTCAAAATAATTAGTCATCAGGGAAATGAAAATCAAATCAACTCTGAGATTCCATCTTACACCGGACAGAATGGCTACAATCAAAAACTCAAGTGATAGCACATGCTGGCAATGATGTAGAATGAGAGGGACAACCCTCCATTGCTGGTGGGAGTGGCAACTTGTACAGCTACTTTGTAAATCTACTTGACAGTTTCTCAGCAAAGTAGGAATAGTTCTACCTCAAGACCCAGCTTTATCACTCCTGGGAAAATACCCAAAAGATATCCCGCTCTACCACAGGGACACTTGCTCAACTATGTTTATAGTGGCTTTATTTGTAATAGACAGAAACTGGAGACAACCTAGTTGTCCTTCAACTGAAGAATGGGTAAAGAAAATGTGGTACATCTACACAATGGAATACTATTCGGCTATTAAAAACAAAGGCATCATGAATGGTTCAGGCAAATGGATCTGGATTGAGCTTTTGAATATCCTGGGTGAGGTAACCCAGACTCAAAAGAACATGTATTGTATGTGTGTTGCCTGTGACGTAGATTGCCCTGGGAATCAATGGCACAGACTCCAGGAGCAAGCTGTTGTAAGCTCCTTTAATACCCTCATTGGTCCTATGAAAGTATCTCTTCTAAACAGTAGTCCCAGATTGGCTGCCATTGTCTGTATCATCAATCTTTGGTCTCTCAGGCAGTTCTCAATTAGGTCCTCCTGCATGAGATGCCGTTTTGGCTGCACAGCCCTAGCATTTCTGCTGAGGTGGCTATGCTGTTTCTCCTACAGTATGTGCTCATTGCTAAGTGGATATTATCCATAAAATATAGGCATCATGCTTGTTAGCATTCCCTCTATGCTCTGACCAACAGTTACCTAGCAACAGCCAGGTAGGCCTAGTTTACTATAAAAGGGGCTGTTTGGCCCCTCATATCTCTCTCCCTTTCCCTTCCTCTCCCTCCCTCCCTCTCTCCCTCTGCCACTTCTCTCTCTCTCTCTCTCTCTCTCTCTCTCTCTCTCTCTCTCTCTCTCTCTGTGTGTGTGTGTGTGTGTGTGTCTGCCACTTCTCTCTCTGAGCTCTATCTCCCTCTCTCCCCTGGAAATAACCTGGATGTACCTTAACTGAAAAATAAATAAAGAAATATTACAATTCTACACAATGGAGTACAATAAATATTTATCCCCTCCACATGTTCCTGGCAGGTCTCTTCTCTTCTCTTCTCTTCTCTTCTCTTCTCTTCTCTTCTCTTCTCTTCTCTTCTCTGCTCTGCTCTGCTCTGCTCTGCTCTGCTCTGCTCTGCTCTGCTCTGCTCTTCTCTTCTCTCCTTGTTCTTTTTGCTGCTGTTGTTGTTATTGTTGTTCTTGTTGTTCTTCCTCTCTCTCTCTCTCTCTCTCTCTCTCTCTCTCTCTCTCTCTCTCTCCCTCTCCCTCTTTCTCTGTCTCTACTCCCTTCTAAACTTCCTTTTACATGCCCTAAATACACTACTTTACACTATACATGTAGTATGGCTGGTATCTCAGAGGGAAGGGATGTCTCAGCATGGATTCTCCAAGGCACTCCTCTCACCTCACCATACCTGGCTCTACTCTCTTTTTTTTTTTTTTTTTTTTAAATAAAACACAACACTGCTGCTACATTCCACAGACCCAAAGCAGCTAAACAAGAAGGAAGGCACAAGGGAGGTTCTAAGAATCTCACTTAGAAGGGGCAATATAATATTCATAGGAGACAGATGGAGGGAGGGAACTGGGTGCAAGAGGTGATGGGGAATGCGGGGGAGATCAGGATCAGGTGTGGGAAAAGACAGGGGAGATGGCCAGATGAACATGAGAATGAATGGAGAGATCTTGAGGACATACCAGAGACCTGCAATAGAGGAGGCTCAAAGAATCAGTGGGGATGACCTTAGCTGAGACTTACAGCAGTGGTAATATCAAATCTGAAGAGGTCACCTCCTCTATCCAGGATGCAACCCCAGTGGATCATAGGAAGATCAACCCATCTACAAAACAATCATCCCAAAATTTATTCTATAAGAAATGCAGGAGTGGAAAATGCAGCAGGGACTGAGGGAATGGCCAACCAATAACTAGTTCAACTAGAGACCCATTCCCTGGGCAAGCACCAATCTCTGACACTACTAATGATACTCTGTTATGCTTGCAGACAGGAGCCTATCATGAGTGTCTTCTGAGAGGCTCCACCCAGCAGCTGAGTTAGACAGATGCAGACACCCACCGCCAAACATTGCATGGAGCTTTGGGACTCCTATGGAAGAGCTAGGGAAAAGATTGGGGAGCCCAAAAAGGATAGGAACTCCACAGGAAAATCAACAGAGTCAACTAAATTGGATCCTTAGAGGCTCTCAGAGACTGTACTACCAATCAAAGAGCATGCACAGCCTGGACCTACTCCCAACCCCGCACATATGTAGCAGATGTATAGGTTGGTCTTCATGTGGGTCTTATATAACCTCAGAGAAAGAAGAAGCATCTAGCTCTGCAGAGACTTGATGTGGAGGGTAGGGGGATATCCAGGAGGGGAAGGCTCCATTCTCTCAGAGGAAAAAGAGGGGGTAGAAGCTGTGGGAGGGAGGTACCTGGAGAGGAGACAGTGATTGGGATGTAAAGTGAATGAATGAATGAATGAATGAAACAAAAACAATAAAGAAACAGCCATTCGTTGGGTTAAGGTTGTAGAAATAGATTGGGGGGTGCTGGAGGTATGATTATGATCAAATTAAAGTGCATTAAAATTCCAAATCAAAGCAAAACTAATAAAGAATATATGGTCATACCTAAGGAAAGTATACAAAACATAGTTGTTTATTCATGTCCTCCTTTTTCAGTTTAACAGTCCCACTTCTCCAAGGAGTACCTTGTGGAGTATATAAGAGAATTCAGTGCAACTGTGTCTGCATCAATACAAAGTCATAACAAGCAAAGACTAATGACAAAGGTGTAGAGAAAGCGTTGCTACATGGAGCACATAAGGAGAACTCAGGAATTAATTCCAATGATGTTCTCAAACAAAGAAAACATAGTAATTTCATTCCAGGAGTCTCTGTATATCTATGTGCAAGCAGATGTATTTATTAAAGTAAACATACTCATTTGTGAAGTGAAAACTTCTGGTTTCTTTGGAAAGTCAGTTATGTCAAGTGATATTTTGCAAGGGCACACAGGTGAAATAATATTTTACAAAAGCAGACACGTGAAAGAATGTTTTCCTGAAACAGACACAGGTGAAAGGATGTTTTGCTATAACAAACACATGAAAGGACACATGATATTCAGAAGGAACATAAATATGAGCCCACAGCGAGTGGGAATTTGAACATTGGTTTGCTTTGCTTTGCCTTGCTATTCTTCACTAACAACACGTATGTCTTGGTTCACCTTATGTTGCATTGCTGAGCTCTACTTGTGGTGGTGCCATAAAGAGAAACTCACCTAAAAATTTCTCAAGAGGTTCCTGCAGCTTCTTGCTGTTTCTGCGGCCCTGGGCTAGTTGGTAAGCCTTGTGGTTTCTTCTGGATTGTATTGCCCTTTCTGGTTCATGTGTAGTGACTACCAAGAGGACTGGACTGCAGTTGCTGATTCCTATTTGGTGTTTGCTACTGGACTGAACTGCTGAATTCCTGAAAACAAAGATTGGAATCACTACCCAAAGAACTATTTCTAAACAGGTCTACTTCCCCCATAACCTAACATTTCTCTTCCACTACCTCTAGTGGTTGGGGGGCTAGAGGGGAGGTTGAATGCTTCAAAGTAGGTTAAGAAAAATTTATGCCTACACATTTGAATATGTGTACTACTCAAAGAAGGAGACAGGAGAGAAGGGTAAAGGGAATGTCTTTGAAAAGTTGCAGGGGAGGGGTGAATTTACACAAAATGTATGATGTAAACATATCAAACTCACAAAGAGTAAAAAAAAAAAAAAAAAAAAAAAACTTTTGAGATATGCTACTGAACATACTCAGTTTAAGGCCTAGTTCAAGAAAGCAACATGGTGGACCTGAAGGCTTGTGGACAGTTACATTGTATCTTAAAATTGGTAGACAATGGAGGAGTTAGAGAAAGGACAGAAGGAGCTGAAGGGGTTTGCAACCCATAGGAAGAACAACAATATCAACCAACCAGATTTCACTCCTCATCCCCCAAACCTTCCAGGGACCAAACCTCCAACCAAGGAGTACACATGGAGGGACCCATGGCTCCAGCTGCATATGTAGCAGAGGATGACCTTGTCGGACATCAATGGGAGGAGAGGCCTTTGTCCTGTGAAAGCTCAATGTCCCAGTATAGAGGAATGCCAGGGTGGGGAGGTGTGAGTGGGTGGGTGGGGGAGCACCTTTATAGAAGCAGGGAAAGGGAGGATGGGATGGGGGCTCTCTGGAGGAAAAACGGAAAAGAGGATAACATTTGAAATGTAAATAAAAATTATTTAATTAAAAAAGCAAAAAAATGGTAGACAAAAAGACTGCTAGTGTTGGCAGCTCTTTCATGGTAGCATGTTTAACTTCCTTGAAAAAATGGTAGGTGGAAGAACTGAATGTTCTTAGGTCATATCATAATTATTAAAAACTTCAAGCAGGCTGGCAACCTTGCTTTTGCTAGCTTTCTACTTTCCTTTCCCAAATGTTTTAGCTGCAGATGTAGAGAAATGAACTTTGAGGGCAATATAGGAATTTGCCCCTTCGCTAGGGTATTTGCCTCATAAATTAATGTTATAAGGTCATATATTTAATTTAAATATCTGTGACTATATGTATGTGTTTCTGTGTACATGATATATTTTAGTCATATGATGCAATTTTCAAAAAAGATGTCCTCTACATATGCCATTTTGAGATCTGTGCAGAAAAGCACCGCCCAAATTAAATTGAAAGTGTACTTCTCTAAGCAGTAAATCTTGTGACAATTTCAATGGCAATACAAATAGGACCAATAAAGTCAGAAAGATGCACATTAAAACCAACTATGATTTTTCCATTTAGTAGTAAATTTCAGTCTGTCTTCTAATCTTTTGATAAAACGAACTATACAATCATTATCACTAGTTATAGACATTATGATAAGATGCACTTAGCATATACCTGGTAAATGATGGTTGATTAATAAGCATGACTATTTTTCCTAACACTTCCTGAATCACTGTCAACTGGAGCACCAAAGATGTTGGTATGAATTTTTATGCTATATCCAGAGCATTTACCCCTCTCCCTGTTATAACACTTCATAGATGAAAATAACATTGCTTGGATGCTTATATGCCATGATATGCCTTGCTATGAACACTATTCAATATAGATAACTTTTATGGTATTGTTATACTCTTGGGCTTACACAACAACAGAGACTACAATATACAATACCTTTCAATCCTCCATGACAACATGAATAGTGTCCATAAGAACCATGGCTAGGATAATTTTACTCTAACTGCTGGTAATATTTTGGGGACAGGAAATATTGATATATTCCATTTCCAATGTCCATTATGATTTGTTCAATCATAACACATATATCTGAAAAATAACATCATGGCAATATTTGAGTAAAGAACCAAGCTATCTTATGTATCAAACTTATTTTCTGCTTATATCTTGTCTGTTGCATTTACTTTCTAGATTCTGGATTGAGAAGGTCAATCTTACCAAACTATTTAGTGGGTCTATTCTACATTCAAGTTGCATTTTCATCCTTTTAAAAATTTACAAAGCTGCAGCAGCTGTGTTCTGCTTCAATATCTTAAACCTTTGCCATTTAATTTTTGAATTTAACATGCCTGCAGTGGGTCTGGATTAAGAGAGAGAGTGATTTTTCCTTGTTCTCTAAGCCTACACTTACTGATTATAAAACTGAAGTGTGTTTTTCTCCTGCAAACAAACCAGAATGTGTATAGTTGTTCAAGTGGAATATAAAACCACATAAGTAAATGAAAAATTAAGCTGTATTACCTCAAATCATAAACCTCTATTTTCTAGCCATAGCATTGATGCTTTATGTATTCAAAACATTATTGTTGAAGTGAACCAAAGGTAAAATTTTCCTTGCATAGAAAATCATTACCTCTCTCCAAATGGCAAGTATTATTCAAGCTACTTTACGATCATGACTCATGGCCTATAAGGCCACAGGGACCACTGTGGCTAAATCCATCAGCTTGTTGAGCACTTGTTCAGAAATTACTGCTCCCATTTCTACCTCAGAATCCCTTGGCTGTATTCCAGTGTTTTCCATAACCCTGTATCATAGGCACTCAACCATGTCATGTTCTTATACCCCGGTCTCCTCCTTTTTCCATTTAACAATGTTCCCTTTGGTCATAATTCCTCATAGAATAATACTTATATTCAAATATCAGCCATGCATTTGATGGATAGAACTTGTAGATATCTGAAACACTTATATATCTTTGATCCAAGTATGAGCACAGGCTCTATTTGACTCCTGACAATACATAGCACCCAGGCTATAACTTTTAACCAGAATTTCCTGAGGATAATAGAAGAGATCAACCCAGACATAAATTTAACAGCATCAGTGCAAGGACAGCTCCACCTAAGATGTGAGTTTGCTTGTATTCCCTGCCCTAGGCTGGGGAAAAAATTACCTATTTTTTTAAATTTTAGATTTTTGAAGAAGACAGGGTCATCAGATGCTCATTTTTTAAAGTCTTCTATTTTTGTGCTTAATAATGGTTCTCCGAAGTGAATGCCCACATCCCGATTGCCAGACCCAAAGATTGTGCCACACTCATAATTAAGCCAACCAATGAGTGACTTTTCTGTAGGATGAAAGATGATGTGACTAGAAGTATCTTGAGAGGAGGGAGGCATCCCATGTTTTCATAGCAGGCTTTAACTGTGGTCCCACAGAAGCTAGGAAGAGTTTGAGACTGATTCTCCACATTGGTGAGAGAATAAATGGCTTTAAGCAACTGAGATTGTAGTATGTTGCTTTCAAATTTTCATTCTTTTACTAAGATAAACCCAATCTTTTCCAGAGTTAAGCAGAGTACAATGTCCTCTGAATATGGTATTTGGCTCTTTCTCATAAATAAAAACCATTGAGGTAGCTTCTGACTTGGTGTGGCAAGGTTCTGGCGTCAGTGTTTTGAAATAATAATAAATAAGTTTCTTGTTTCCTCTTAGAAAATAATAAACATGAGTTATTGAGGAAGTGGCTTCAGCATCTGCTTCAGCCATGTGTAAGAAGCATATCCTTGGAGGGTAGCTTGTCACTGATGTTTATTCTCCCAGAGAAATTCAAGGTCAAGGTACAAGAGCGTAGGAGGCCTGCTTGTCTTTATTGTCTCACAGGTTAGTGGTTTTTCAGAAACAACCAGACTTAGATTGAATTCTTTGCATAATTTAATTATCATTGATATTTTTCAAATTGTCTTTGCACTTACAAAGGGCTGGGAATACAGATGTCACAGAAGACTATGACCTAGGGAAAAAAATAAAAATAAGAAAGACAAGAAACCTAAGAACATGTCTATAATACTGGAAGAAACATTTTAGTGAATAGCTTCCTCTACATGAGTGCATAGTTTCTGGATTTATTTTAGATTTCCTATGGGAACAGGAAAGCAGAGATTGCAGTGCTCAGTCTCCTTTTTCATAAATCTAGAAATCATTCACTTTTTCCTAATGAACCAGGTAGCAAATACTTCAAATATTTCTCCCCACATAGTCACCACTGGCATTCTCTATGACTCCTCTAGTATAAAGGCAGTCAGAGAATATTAAATGGATCAGATGAGACTGTTACAATAAACTAATTTTTAAATAGTTATCATCTTAGATTAGTCCTAAATGTCATAATTTCTTAATACTCACAAAAAGCCTTCCTAATCATATCAATAAAGGATATTCAGTTAGAATCTTAGTCATCCCTATTATGTCAAATTGATATTAGCAATATTTCTTGAGTGTCAAATTGTTCTCAATGATTCCTTATAAAAAGAAATTCATTGATAATTTTAGCTGTTCTAGCTTTCTTAATATTGCCAAGGATATTGAGCTGGTATTTTCTCATTTAAAGCATACTTTCATAATTCTTCAAATTGTCACTACTACTTATCATCACACTGTTTATCTGACATGACTTAGACCAAATGTGTTTTACATTTCAAATCCTGAAATATTGCTTGTACATCATGAGATATCTTGGTTATGGGACATGTCTAAAAATAAAATTCATTTATGTTTCATGTATACTTTATGTAGACTAGAGTTAATCTTAAATAGTATTTTAATTTATTTTATGTATAAAACAGTTTCACACAAAAAATTTCATTTAGCATTATACCAGTCCTTGGAATGTTCTAGAGTCTGGAATACTTTTGGATTTAGGTTTTCAGATCAAGGATACTTAACCTATAATACCATTTTTAAATTTTTAAAGAACTTTTATTTTACTTTCTTTACTAATCACAAGCATAATATGTATTAACACTATCTTTTTAATTTACTGTCACTTAAATCTATAAGCATGATAGATGTATTGGGAAGACATGTAACTTAAATTATAAATTGTTAATAATAAGAATTGTCACATGCTATTTGAACTCATTGAGGAGCTGACTTTAGAAGTATGGCTTCTCCCCATGAACTCCATTTTAGAGCCAAGCATGTTGCCTCAGTGTCCTCCAAGACCCCTTGCTAGGGTGTGGGCTAGTTCTGCTGAATCTGTGATAGGCAGAAGAAAGCAGTGAAACAGCCCAGGAATAAGAACATTACATTCTTAAAGACAACTGCAAGCCATTTCAAACTGTTTATTAATGTTCATTCCATTATAAGAAGTCACTACAGTGGGAAAGAAATTTCAATCAGGAACCAGGTGATAGCCTCAGTGTCCCAAGTCAAATCACCTCAGCAAACTAGGAAGTTTTTGTTGGAGGTTTTAAATGATCGATTTGATGGTATTTTCCTCTATCTCTCTATTTCTCTATCTCTCTATCTCTCTATCCATTTATCCATCTATCATCTATTATCTGTCTGTAATCTATCTATCAATCTATGTCTCTATTTATGTATCTACCATCTAGCTCTCATTATTCTACCTACTATTTCTATGTTTCTGTCACCTCTCTGTATCTATCTCTACTCTACCTATGCTTCATCCATCTATCATCTATCTATCTATCTATCTATCTATCTATCTATTATCTATCTATAATCATCTACTACGTAACATCTCTCTATCTATGTCTGTGTCACCATTATTCTATCTGTATTTATCTCTATCTATCTATCTATCTATCTATCAATCATATCTATCTATCTATCTATCTATCTATCTATCTATCTATCTATCTATCTATCTATGTCTATTTCTCTATCATCTACTTGCCTATCACCTGGCTCTTGCTATTTACTCTTCTCCTTGGCTCTCTCTATTTAATAAATTCACTCATAACCAAAAGTATGACTATAGAATATTATTCCCCAAACCTTACAAAATGACACTGAATTTCCTTTCCAGATCAGCACACCCTATTTTTATAGATTTAAAAATCATGGTTTATATCATCTGTACTATTAACATCTCATGGATCTTGAATCTCAATGATTTTTCATATATTCAATATATGTAACATTCTAAGCTTTCTAAAGCCTCTCTTAATCATACAATTATTCTTTGTGAATTTTTAATAAAACTCAAGTAACTGTATGAATAATTTCTTCTTGACCTCTGACTTTTCAAACTACTAGATAATTGTCTAGGCAATCTTCTTTTTAAAACATTATTGTGTTACCTTCAAATAATCTTTCCAGTGAAACACTTAATGGGCAAATCATTCTGCATAAAACTTGCTAGATTGTCACATGTGTATACAAAACTCACTCTCTGTGATTGCCAGGGCTATTCGCCACAGAAAGGGGTCATATGTCTGGAGTCCATGTTGTCAGGATTCTGGTTCCCAGTTCTACACATCTTATTAGTGCAGGTAGCTTTTTTTTTTTTTTTTTTTTTTTTTTTTTTTTTTTTTTTTTTGAGAATCTTCCAAAAGTTTCCCTTGAAATACAGTAGCTTCACAACAGAAAAATTTCTGAGCATTTTCTGGAAATTGAATTCTACATATTTTTATAATGAAACATTGGTAGCAAAAACTGAATGTAAATTTTAAAAGAAAAGAAACTGCATTTAGAAGGCCAGCTTTTAATTAGTGCATCTCTATGAAGAAGTGAGGAAATTGTACTTATGAAGAAACTTCAAACTTTACAGAATATGTCCTGGTTTTCAAAACATATTTTATCTATAATGTGGTATATATGATAGTGAATTGTGTTCAGATTCTTTACACATTGCTTCAAATATATATATATACATATTATATATAATATATATATAATATATATTATATATACATATAATATATATGTATATATATACATATATATATATACACATATATATATATACATATATATTATATGACTATAAAACAGTCAATTTTCCCCATAAGTTAATGTTCTTTACTAATCATCTAGACAGGTGAATTAGCCTTGGCTAATATATGTTGCAGTCTCACCATTGGTATCTGTTTGTATACACATAATATCATTGGCTACTGATGATAGCTAGTGACTCCAAAATACAGTGATTTGAGACAACAGCAATAAGTTCATCTTTTGATGGGTGTTTTCTGTCCATTCAGCAGGCCAGCTGACCTTGTCTGGGCTTTTCCATGGATCTACAGTCAATTGCAGTATAGCGCAGGACTCACTGTCCTTGGCAATCCTCACTGTACTACAATACGTTACTTCCTATCAAGCTAGCGCAGAATTCCTCTCATTACTAATGATCTTGAGGCAAAATCCCAGTAGCTGCAAGCTAGACTTGCTTTCTCATCTGCAGTGTGCCACTTATAAAGAAAGGTTAGGGAGTAGGCACATTCTCTCCCACTGAGGCTAGACTAGGTAGCCCAGTTAGGGGAACAGAATCCAAAGGCAGGAAACAGAGTCAGGGACAGCCTCCACTCTAGATGATGGGGGACCTATGGTTGGTACCCGGGGTCAAGGGGGAGCTCCCCATTCTCAGAGGAAAAGGGGAGGGAGTGGAGGAGGAGTGATGTTACCCAGATGTAAAGTGAATTAATAAAAACATAGACAGACAGACAGACAAGAAAAAAGAAAGAACAACAAGAAAAGGCAGAGAGGATATTAAGTCGTTGTGACAAATGTTGAAAAAAAAACAAGTAAAGAAGTCCAGTGACCCCAATTCAATTACCAATAAGGTACCAACATGAAGTTTAGGTTTAAATTGAAGGCAAGAAGCTATTAATAATCAAGCCGTACTGTGCAAGTTGTGGTGTACTATCACTGGACCATTATTATTTTTTTTTTAGCTTCTTTAAGGTGGTCCCTCTGAAAGTGTTACTTGTTCATCTATTAAGGCTGAGGGTGTAGAGCCTCTCCATAAATAATTATCTTTATTGGAGAGGGTGTCTAATCTGTCCTGTGCAGATCTGTTCTTCCTGGAATTTAATGTGACTCAAGAAGAAAAGTTGTGCCTAGTAATTTATCTCTATGCCTTCACTTGAAGTACAAGATGCTGACAGGCACAGCATGCAGGTAGGATGCCAGGCTTTCATCCTGGATCCAGGTGAGAAATCAATGCTTTTTAGCAAAACCAGCTTCTGAGCGCCTGTTTCACTCTCCCTAGTGGTAGTTTCACAGAAATAGCAGAATTGCCAAGGCCTCTTGCAAACTAGTCATAAAATTGGCTTCAGCATCATCAAGATTGCAAAATTCTTTTGGTCAAAACAAAGGATTTAAGGAAAGGGAAAATATATTCCAATTTAAGCACATCAGGTAAAGTTGGAGGAGTCGAAGTAACAAATTATGAAAAGCTCTTCTACCAAACACCCCCACACACATATACACATGCATATATATGTATTTAAAAGATATATATGTATACATACATATACACATATATATGTATATATATGTGTGTGTATATATACCTTTTAAATGTATATATATGTATATATACATGTGTATATATATATATATATATATATATATATATATATACCTTTTAAATCTCCCCTAAGTGGTGATACTATTTTTATGTATTGTCAGCTACTCCAATGACAAGTTTTCCAAGTGCATGACTTTGAATACTAGGAAAGCATTTTCGAAATTGTCAATAACTATTGTCAAGGGACAATAGAGGGCATGATTCGGAGTTCACTGTAGCTAAGTGAGATATGACAAGAAAAGGAAAGGTGGATAAATGCTAAATCTGAAAGCATTTTTAAATGAAAAACCATAGGAAATATATTTCATGAAACTGAGTACTGGGCAGTAAGGGATCATGACCCCTGAAGGCAGGAAA
Organism: Arvicanthis niloticus; assembly: GCF_011762505.2. NCBI lineage: Eukaryota > Metazoa > Chordata > Mammalia > Rodentia > Muridae > Arvicanthis > Arvicanthis niloticus. The sequence continues at coordinate 109,112,028 of NC_047659.1, read as the reverse complement.
GTCTGCAGCAGAGTATGTCTAGTCCAGTGTGCATGGACAGAGAGCTGGTAGAAGCCTTGCCCTAAGTGACTGAACAGTGAAAGTTAATGGAGTTCCACACCACGTGTTAGGAGGCTGGATTCCGGGAGTGCAGAGGAATAGATGCCCGTCCCTTGCAGGGTCTCTGGGCTACTTCCAGCCAGTGTTTCTACCAGAAACTAAGACCCCTTTCACGGCCCTACAGGTTGAACAGTAGAAAATCAGTGCATGCTTCCATTTTGAAAGTTAGAAAAATCCACGTGGCCATTTACAGATATCCAAAATTCATTACTCAAAAGTGTTCTCTATGAAATAGGAATAGAACAGAAATCTTATGCCTAATAGTATACATCTGCAAGTACACCACCGCTAACCTCACGCTTTATAGCTGAAGTCTAAATGTGCATGTTTTAGGTTTTAAAAATAAAAGCACACCTATATGTTGTCCCCATTCATATTCAATATTAAATTTAGGTAATCTTATGAAATCTCTATAAAGATACTACAACTAAAAGAGGAGAGTATCAAGACATTAGGCTCCAAAGTCATCCCAAAGGATGAGTGTAAAAGTGGAATTGCCAAAAGACACAGTGATGCTTTTGGATGTGATCGCTGTGGTTATTTTATCTTGATGTGGCTGGCAATTTCATGGACTTATATACATGTAAAATCATCAAATTTCAATAAATGCTTTCAGTTCCATATCATAGTTTGATGAAGTGGTTTTGATTTAATAAGGAAGCTGTATTCTCCTCATAAACTTTCCCTCTTCTCTTTGGGGACTTTTGCCTTCAAACAGCACTGCCAACATGCTAGCTATATAAAATGAATGATCCTATTCAAAATTGTGAAATATTGATCAAAATTCTCCATAATTCAAAAAAGTACCATGGGAAATGCCTATGAGAAAATAACTAATTCAAGGTATTGAATAAAACAGACTTATCCTCTCACTGTGACTGCTTCTAAAATGATGTAGTCTATGATGACAAATGAGAGTCACCAATTTCCATCCATGTATGATATTCACTGAGATGTTCTCACTGTATTCCAATAACTGGGATGAGGTCTGACTGACTATCCACTAAAAGGCTGGATTGTGTATTTCTTGTCAGAGAGTAAGTCAACCTTGCTTCTAAGTTTTATATGGTCCAGAATGATTAATATAATAATATTAATAACCACTGTTCCAATTAAACATGGGTTCAGAAAGTCAAAACTTAAAAGGATTCCCTCAGTTTTTAATTTAAGCTTCTCTATATTCTTTAGTCTTTGGAGACATTTCTGTTTCCCCAATATTCTCCATCATATTTTCCTTTTTAAACATTTTAAACATGCTTTTAAATGTTCAGAGAAAAAAATCTCATAAATAGAAACATTGACGGCACAGAGGGTCACAAGTGTCACTTTGTGTCTCGTTTCCCTGCTAAATGAAAGATTTCCTAGTGCCTCCATGTAATTAAAGCATCTCCTGAGTTGGCAGAGCCTCTCCAGGTACCTGGGTTTTGTGGCAACATGTTGTGGTTATAAAAGGTACTGCTCTGCTCTGACCTTTTTTCACTTGAGAACTGTGCTCCTCTCCGTTTACTTCAAATTTTACAAGTAAATTCAAGCCCACAGAACAATGAAAACACATTTTATTAACTGAAAATAAAGCCCTAGCTAGCATGTTGCCCCAGTGCCCTTTCTACTCTGAACACCCAGATGAGTACAACAGTAAGAGACTATGTACCACACTTTATCACAAGAGAAATGGTTCATGCAAAATATTGTACTTGTTACACATTTAGCAAGGTTCTTGTCTTCTATATTTTAATACAGTTTTGTTTGTGTGATGCAAAATTCTAAGCCACAAATTGATTCTGGGTTAAATACAGGATATTTGAAATGAAAACTTGAAGACGCAAGTGGGAGGTATTTGTATTGCAAAGTAGAAATAGAATCAATTAGCCTTAGAATGCACAAAAGTCCACACTTGCAGAAACAGATAACAGTTCTTCATTCTACAGTAGAGCAAAATAAACTAGGCAGGCAACACATCATCTTCATAGCTATTTCCTGTTTCCTTTCTGGCAAGATAAAGAGAGGAACATAGTGATACCTGGATGTAAGAAAAGATTTCCTATACTCTTTTCAGGTATTTAAAGAAACAACAGTTTGTCTTGTACCATTGTTGCAGTTGTGATGATGGTTCACTTTTAGAAATTTTACAAAACAATCACGTACTCCTTTCTGCATTTGGAGGTCTGAAGAGATGGCTCAGGTTTAAGAGGACTAGCTGTTCTTCCCGAGGCTCTGGATTAGGTTGAAGTACCTACTCCAGTTCCAGGGAATCCAGTGTCCTCTTCTGAACTCTCTGAGCACCAAGTATGCACATGATGTACAGATGTACATGCAGGCAAACCACTCACAAACTTAAAAAAAAATAAATTAACAAAATAAAAATAGGGATATATTTAGTTTATAGAAATCAAAAAGCAGCAGCATTCAGAGAACGCATCTGAATCGTGTATACTAAATATGCAGATCTGTGTATATATATAGCCACAAATTCTGTTTTGTCTAGTAAACAGAAGTATAGGGTTGGATGATTCTTACTGTACTCTGCACATAGTCTTTGTGCTTCTTCTACCTCCTGATATGTTTTTGCCTATGTTGTTAGCAGTACTTCTGCCCCAGTTCCCCAGTTCTTTTATATGCTGTAAACAATAAAACTGAATTCTGTAAGTGAATTCCATCATCTGTACTTTTCTGAGGACAATTTAGCCGAAGGAAAACAACAGAAGTATCGATTTGATTCTGCTCACTGTTCCTTACATTTTCCATTTGCTTTTTCAATGACTCATGTTTGTTCCTTTGGATGGCAAGAGTCCATTTTCTATCTCTAACAGTGATTACTTTCAAAATACAAGCAACTATTATTGAACACATGTGTTTGTATTATAAGAACGTAGATTTCAACTTCCTTTCCTTTATAAATTTTCTTCCTGCACTCCAATACAGAATGAGAGTTTCATATGTTTTCAGGAATGTGTTCAGTGAGGAGTAGTGTAGTGACATGGATTCATTTTACACTACCATGCAACGTTTACCTGTATATACAACCTAGTAACTACATCTAGAAAGAAAGAAGCAATTTCCTATGGCCTCAAGGAAGCCACCAGGTGTTCTTTTTGTATATATTCACAGACTTAACAGTAGCCATCATTCTAACTGGTCTTTTGTATGAAAGAAATACTATAGTATGTGTTTTTCTATGCCTGGCTTCTTTTATTGTACTTGATATATTATGATTGATATGAACACCTATCAGTAACTCACTTTTATTATTGACTCTACTTTTACGTATAAATAAATTACAGTTTTATAATTTCCCAAGAAATAATACCTCTGATTCCATTTTGGAGCTGATGTCCATCACAGTGTTGTAAACCATTATGTTGGCACTATGGGTAAAGCCTTGTACTTGTCATTTCTGAGTGTATTTCCAAGAGAGACATGAAAGATCAGTGATGTTCCAATTGGGTAAACTGATGTATACTCTAGTTATTGATACAGAGGAAGTTTTTCAGATGCTCATCCTCCACACTTGATACTGATACTAATAATCTTTTAAATTTGATGTCTTTAAAGAATCCATTCATTTATTTACTTCCTTGATTAATTGTTTATTGTTTATTTCATGTCTGTGTGTGTGTCTGATGGGTGTTGCATGTGACAAGTGGTATGCGTATGTAGCATGCAAGTGTCTAAATGCAGATTTGAGTTTTCTGGATTCAGTTCCCTCTATCCAGTTCTATATGAGTTCTGAGATTCAAATTGAAATCACCAAAGTTTGTGTGCAGCATTTTTTGAAACATCTAAGCATTCCCCAAATTTTCAGTCCTTTTAAATTTATTGAGACACTGAAGGTACACCATGTTATTTTCCTACACTATTCACATGTCTTCTTTATGATATATATTAAGTCATCTTTTATTTCCAAGATGAAGTTTCCTTAGTGGTAATTTGAGATAAGGGTAATTGATACTACTTATATCTCTAAGAATATGTAAAAAGGATATAGAAAAATAACTTACTGAAAACCAGTAATAAAAACATTGTAATACAAATATGAGACAAAATAGTTTAAGTGCATAATTTTCACAAATAGAACAATCAATAAAGAATAATAAGAAAAAGGTTTCTCACCTAAAACTATGTGAAGTGAGAGTGAAAGTATCAATGAACTATGAAAGGCTCTCATCAGTTGTGAGAGACAAAAGTGTAACATAATTGAGGGCTGTTGAGATGGAGAAACACTGAAGATTTTATAGTTTAATGATGGGCATATGAGTGGGAACTACTGATTGAGTACGCATCTGAGAATGTGAAAAATCATAAATAAGCAATTACAGAGAAAAGGATGTGCCACTGTTCTACTCATGTTCATATGGATGAAAAAACATACATACTCTTTCATATAGATTGGATAAAGAAAACTGACTCTACAAAGCTCTACTCTACAGCTGGCCACCTGCCATGGTACATACAAACCACTCATCACACACAACACCCATCACTCATACACATGGACACATATACACAAAAATAAGTAAACAAGTATAAATAAACAAATATGTATATTTCATATGTACAGGCCATCAAACAATTTTGAACTAAAAGCAAGTGATATGTTATGCACAAAGTATTTTAAAAAATAAATTAAACAAAAATATTTGTAAAGTCAAAAGATATACATAAGCAATGATGTAAAATCGGTACATAGACTAATGACACCATCATTTTATTGGAGCTTGAGGGAAATGCAAATCATCTGACCAACTGATTTATAATTTCTCCAGGTACCCAGAAATCTGCTTTCTTAGGGCTGAGCAATCTGTATGTGAGGCCTGTACTATTATTATAAATAAACTAAGAACATGGAGATCTGGAACATATAATAAGTGATTTCTCAAGAGTGATTGTATTTGATGCTGGAGCCAACAGTCTCCGATATCTGTAATGTAATGTTAATAAATGTTCAAAGGAAATTTAAAGCAGCAAGGGCAAAATACAAAAACTCTTGGTGGAGTGCAAATCTTTGTTAAGTTGTTGTTACAATATTCCTGATCTTTTTAAACAAACAAAAAAGTAGCTGCAGATACTGTGATATACGTGGCTACTGGAATAGCCAAAATCAGCAAGCGTAGAAACTGGAATATTTGACAACTCCCTCAAACTTCCAACTTTCATTGAAAAATACCTCGATTGCAAGACAGGCTTTTAAACAACAAAGCAATTGAACCCACTATTTTGTAGCCATTAAAGTTCATTAAATATACGGGACCAAAATTTGCATGATTTTGTAGCTCAAAACAACAAATCATGAAAACAGCAAGCAAAGAGGCTATTAGAGTATAATAGAATCCATAATTTTGATTCTTTAATTTTTTTTAGGAGAGCAGTTCCTTTGACAGTGATTGCATCATTGTAGATTTAAAGTAAAAAACATGTTTATCTAGACAAAAATGCTACTTTTATTTGCTTATATATTGGAGTTGTTTAAGATTATCTTTAAACCAGGGACTGCATTTGCTGGAAACATTGTTTGGCTAGGGAATTTTGTTTGTCATCCACATCCTTCTGTCAGGCCTGCAAGCCAAGCCCCCAGATATACATACTGAGTAGTTATATCCTTCAGCAATTTCATCTCCCTGATTTGAATAGGCATGTTTCAGCTCAGATCTCCTGAGATCCCTCCTAATGTTTGTTTGTGCCACACAATTGTTCTGAAAGAAGAATCGCTCTTTCTTGTAGGTTATAGACTACCATCCCAAATAGCTGAGTTCATAATTGGGCACATCTCCTTCTAGGCTCTGAAGACCAAACCAACTCAGGCTGTACAAGCAGGGTTCATCTTATTTTTTTTTAGCAGTTAACCTGTCTCACTAGCACAACAAAGGAGAAAGCACCCTCGGCCTCAGAGCCTTGATTTTAAAACTACAAGAGCCCACTTTCAGAAGTCTACAAAAGACACTTCCTTAAGAACACGCTTAGAAAATCACCGTAAAATACCAGATCATTCCAGATGACCCTGATGTAGCAGGATGTTCTATAACGAGAGATTAGGACATCACAGAAATGACTGGCAGGAAGTTTTCTTGAGGGAAGGTTAGATGGTGTTGAAGAAAGCAGGATCACCAAGAAAAGTTGGGGAAGGGACAGCTGGTACTGAGAGAAAGAAGTCTGCTGGGGCCACAGGGTCAGATGAATCAGCAAGGGGGATGAAATCAGATTACAGCCCTGCAGGCCCATGAAAGCCCGAAGGTGCTCAGACTCGATTGAAAAAAACCGTCTAGTCCCTGATTAATAAAACATTCCTTCATAAGCTTCCCAGACCCACATCAAAAACCATTCGGGAGACAGTACAGAGAAAACAAGGTATATATTCAATTTCGCCACCGACATTTACCGGTTTCAATATTGTAACTCACTTCTGTTCCACAATAACTTTGTTTACTCGTCAGACTTTTTAATTTTAAAATAATGCATGCCTCTTGTAAGTTTTCAAAAATTGCTTAAAATCTGGAAAATGTCAGTTGTGATTTACTGTCAGTCTCTGTACAGATTTTAATTCTAGGTCCCTTTATTCTCACTACTACTTAATTATTTTATGAGAGGATAAATATGTAGACGCGTCAAACTCCTGTCCAAACCCACATATCATATAGGTTAGGTTAATTCCATGAGTGTATGTCTAACCACTCTGCTTTCCTCTTCTGTCTAAAGCCAATGTGACAAACCATACTTCTGGCCTAACCCATATGCCTAACTATGTTGCTGTCCTCCTCTGCCTGACTACCTTGCAAAAACCTGAGTTTCATTTCTGTGTTAAAGTTAATGAAATGTTCATAATATATACTCTTTAAATATTTAACTATGAGATATTTGGTATCTATTTGAAGATCTTACAAAAGATGCAACACCAGACCTCCTTTACAGAGCTCACTTAGTATCACTAAATTATTCAATACTTCCTTTAGGTAAATCTTTATAAGCAGAGTCACCAAGTCAGACACAGGGGCTAATCAAGGCAAAGTTAAAAACAAAACTTACTACGGAGGAAACTGGGGCTGCATCCACTGTGACGGACAGTGCAGGCTTTATTACATCTTAAGGCCGAACTTTTACAACTTGATATAGTTTTGATATAAGTAACAGACATAGATGCCTGGTGTCCTTTTTCCTACTGCACCCTAATAACAGCACTGAGGAGGAGTTTGGTTTGCTATCAGTTGAGGGCATCACTATTTCTTACTTGGTCATAATCATAGGAGTGTAGTGCTATCTCTTTGGGATTTTAGTGAACTGTGTTATTTTAATCATTATCAATTTAGCCTAATAAAGTATATTTTGCTTTTAATTTGAATTTTTTCTTGTCTTTTAATGTATATTTTTCTTTGTTAATTTTTTTTTTTTTATTGTATTTACTTGCCTCCCAGAACTCCTTCTACATCCTGTCAAATTCCACATGGAACCAAATATGTGTTCACATTTACAAACAAACAAACAAACAAACAAACAAACAAATGCCCTCAATCCAGTTAGTGCTGGCTATATAGTCTTAGATGTTTCTCCATATATTGCAGCATGTTCACCCTACCTGGGGCCACACATTAAAAGAAAACTGACTCTATCCTCCCCCAATACCTACCAGTTGCCAATAGCTCCCTAGCTAATGGTGGTACTTCATGCATGCCTCTCCTTCCCATGCTTGGGCTTTGTCTGGCTTGAGCCTGCACTAATATCCTGCATGTTTTTATAACTGCTGTGAGTTCAAAGGTGTAACTGCCCTTTTGCATCTGGAGTCATCCATGCCCTCTGAATGTGTCAAACTTTCCCATTCCTCTTCCACAATAATCACTGACCCCCACAAAGGAAGAGCTGTGATACAGATGTTTCATTTAGGGCAAGCAATCAGTCACCATCCATTGAAAATTAGAAGAAATGTTATCTTTGATAGCATGTGAGAAATTCACTAATCCGTGGGCAAAAGGAGAAGTCATTAGGATTTTTCTTAACTCTGTTACTCTGCAGGAGGAGAACAGTTGTAGCTCCCCCCCCTTGGGCCTATAATTTGGATACTTTTATGGTGATTTTCTATAAACTATAATTTTTTTCTTTTATTAAATTGGATATTTTTTATTTACATCTCAAATGTTATCCCTTTTCCCCGTTACACTCCCCCATGAAACCCCCATCCCATTCCCCCTCCCCCGCTTCTATGAAGATATTCCCCCACCCACCCACCCTCGAGTTACCCTAAACTGGGGCATTGAGCCTTCACAGGACCAAAGGGCCTCTCCACCCATGGATGCCCAACAAGGCCATCCTCTGCTACGTATGCAGCTGGAGCCATGAATCCCTCCATGTGTACTCCTTAGTTGGTGGTTTAGTCCCTGGAACCTCTGGGGGGTCTGGTTGGTTGATATTATTGTTCTTCCTATGATGTTGCAAACCCCTTCAGCTCCTTCAGTCCTTTCACTAACTCCTCCATTGGGGACATCATTAGGAACCCTGTGCTCAAGTCCAATGGTTGGCTGTGAGCATCATCAGCCTTTGTATTTGTCAGGCTCTGGCAGAGCCTTTCAGGAGACAGCTATGTCAGGCTCCTTAAACTATATTTTGTCTGCTTTATTTTTATTTCTTATAAATTGCCTTAGTTCATTCAGTCTACCAGTTTACTTTAACCAGTGTATCCTATAAACAACAGAATTTGTTTTATTGGAATTTATTTTTCATACTCTTAGAAACTGCAATCCTAAATCAGAATAGGCCTTGATTCTGATGGGGGTTTTTATGAAGGGTGGATTTGCCCATTCTTGGTGTATCCTGACAAACAGGAAAGAGGCATACTTAGCTCTCTGACTTAGGGTACTGATTCCATTTTGAACGGCTCACCTTCTAGACCTAATTTTCTCCCCAATACCTTATAATAACATAACACAAGGAGCAGGCAGGACTTCAGTAAATAAATTTTGGGTTCATTCCATAGTATTTTAATTTTTTTAAATGTGTTGCATGTGATTTTATGTATTAATAACACTAATCTTGTATTTTAATTATTTCTTTTCCTCATTCTATTAGAATCACATGAGCATGTAAATGTTTGGATTGCCTTCTGCAGCTTTATTTTTTTTTAACTTTTTATTGATTCTTTGTGAATTTCACACCCCAGTCCCACTCATCTCCCTGTTCCTTCATATACACTCTTCACCCTTGCAATCTTCCCCCTAGAATAAAATAAAATAGAATTTAAAATCTATTTAAATCTTGTCATGGAAGTTATACCGTGTCATAGTGAGTCACACAGTACACTCTTTTGTCCACACATCTTGTAGATGTTCATTGCAATGAGTCATTGGTCTGGTTTGAGGCCTCTGGCTTCTGCTACACTATCAATACTAGATCTTCATGAAGACTCTTCTCAGATATCCTGCTGTTGTCCTGTGTCATGAAGATTCTGCACCTTTGGATCTGCAGAACCAGCCCTTTCACACCCTCCAGACAATGATGGATGGGGTAGATGTTGGGGTAGACCAGCTCAAAGTCCTGGATCTGGCACTGGGATGTAGCTGAGTTGGTTAATCTGAAGGCTCACCTGTGCCCACACCACCAGGACCAGCTTTCCAGCTTTTCCTGGCTGGCTAATTCTCCCATTGCCAAACATAACCAGTGGCAGGGTCGGCTCTCCTGTTCTCATGTCCTCAGCTCTGATTCAACTGCACCTTTACCACCAGTGCCAGTTCTACTGTGCTGTCCAGACAAGATGCAGGACCCACTCTCTTTGAGAACTTCAGCCAATAATACGTTGGGCCATCTCTCCCTCTCTCATTACCTCAGAGCAGCTTGTCTACTTGTAGTAAAGCAAGGGACAGGCATGAAGATGAGTAGGACATCTCTTCCTCTCCCAGAGCCATCCGAATATAAACTAGGGACAGAACCTACTATCCCATGTTTATTCGTAGACACAGGATGTGGCTAGCTCTTCTGATGTAAACAAGGGGTGGGGCTAACTCAGCACAGTGCTTCGAAATTAGCAAGGCCTCAGATGGCAGCCAAGACCAGGGATATCTGTATGTCCTTTGGGGGTAACAGAGGCCTGGGACATAAATCCAGACCCCAGCTACTGTGGCCTCCTGGAATTGGCATGGGCCCAGATGTCCCAGTGGCCACAGACCACTCAGATCAGAGTCCCCAGACCCTAGGGTAGCACAGTTATCAGACAACCAGAAGGTCTCCAGTGACAGCCCAGACCACACATATCCATTTGGCCTTTGGTGGTAACACAGTCCACAGACATTGATTCAGATCCCAGCTTCAACAGGACAATGGACCCAGATATGGTCCTTGTTGGCAGCCTAGGTCAGAACCTTCCCATGGCCTCCACATATCTGCCTGTTCCTCACATCTCAGCTCCACCTCGTTCCACAGTTTATGAACCACTTGACTTTGCTTTCACTCTGTCTTTCTACCATGTCTTCCATTTTTCCATCTCTCCACTACACATTTCTTCATTGTAGTGGTGCCACTGGCCTGTGCTTGAGTGTCTTTCTTCTGGCTGTGCCAGGTCAGATGCTTGGGTGTCTTTCTTTCCCCTAAAGCTTTATTTTTAAGCTTTGAATACCTCTGTGCTCAATTCTTGGTAAACTCAGTTAATTGAATCAAACTAACATAAAACCATTCAAATTATGAAAATAATTTTGCTACTGTGTGTGTGTGTGCATGTGTGTGTTTGCATACATGTATGTAAAAATTTGTATTACATGTGGCATGTCAGTCTCCCACAAGAACAGTTGTCATCATGTGCTGCCAATGGCTTGCAAGTTGACTTGGAAGCTGGATGTCTACCGAGTTTTTTCATTCTGGTTAGAATTTTATAATCCTCATGCGCATCTCAAGGTCTTGGGATACAAGTACTATACCTGAAAATGTAAGCTGGCTAAGTTTCTAAAATGTAAATTTGTCCTGAAGAGACGAGGGATTTTATATAAATAGTTGAAGGATTTAGCAAGTTTGACAATTTCATACTTGTACATGTTCATTCCAGTTCAGTGAAGGCCTTGCTTGGTGACACTAGGGAAATTGTTCGACCTTCTTCTTTTTATATTTCTTCTTCAAAAAGAGATCAAACCACTTTCTGCCCCCTTTGTCAGATCTGAGACTCTTCACTGATGAGATTAAAGTAGTGGAAAGGTTAATGCAAAAGATAGCATTCACTTGGGGTCTGGTTCTCTTTAATTATCTGCCCAGGGAATATTTGCGCTTGCTATCACTCCTATTAGTGATAATCAGATAGGGGTCATGTTACTATCTGAAGCCAAAAGCCCATAGGTGATATTTGGGGATGCTCACCTCAGAACCAGGTCAAGCTCTAAGAGTCTGTCCCACTAACTCAAAGTAGCAGGGAGTTCAGCCTCTGGGAGACTTAAAAAAGCTGGAGATTATTTTAAGGGGTTTCTATGCACTGGTACAATCACCCTGCTCAGCAGCAGATCCTGGAAGAAAGGAGTAGCAGGCAAATTAGAGGTGAATGCTCCAGATGCAGCAAACCGTGGCAGGGTCTTCTGCTTAGGGTTTGAGCAAGCAAATCTGCCAGCATAGATCCTAATCTCCCTGGAAGCGGTAAACACTGTTGGATCTGACCCTCCAGACTGATGACAGTATTTGAAACATGCATTACCCTCTGCCACACATTCCCTTGGAATTTCTTCCCATCCACCAGAAGGCAAGTCCTGCTACCTTGAATGCAAGATGTCAAGATCTTCACATCCTAGACTCCTGACATTTTAAGGTTCACCTAAACAAAGATCAAACTAAGGACTGAGGAATAAAGCCCTAGTATGTTTTGTAAAATTTGTATGTTTCTAAAATTATTGTTACATTGCCAGTTTTGTTTTTTGAGATGAGGGTCAAAGATGACCAATATTCTAAGACATGTAAAAAAAAATGTGTGAGTTAACATCTCTGTGTCCATGTAGAACTTTTGGAACACAGCCATGTCTTCCTTTATGTGCTATCTGTAGGTGGTCTTGTTCAACAATGGCAGAATTGACTTAAAAGCTTTTAGTACTCTCTGACTCTTTGATAGATTCAATTTCTGTCTGCTCTCTTCTCCAACCCTGATATATCTAATGGACCATGCACTTACCTTCCCCCAACACTGTCCAAGGCACCACCTCACGAAACAGCCTAGAACTGATAGCCAATCATAATCCTCACAAGCATTCTCACATTGAACTCATCTTCACCCCAGTGGGAATAATTAAGGAATTTAGTAAAATGATTCAGACTCTATACACCAAATTCCCTGCATGAAGACAAAATTTTAAAAAGTTCTTCTTTTGTCAATATTTATATGAGGGGTGCTGGCACCATCAGCTCAGTGCCCCACAGGTCTCCCTTTAGTGGGCTCTCGAACACATAGAGGAGATTTAGGATTATTAAAGAATGGATGGCAAAAAGCTTCTCCATGCCCTACCCCTAAACACAACATGCTTTACTCTATGGCTTTACGAAGGGCTGCTGCTCTAGTTTGGCAGATGTCACATAGTTCCTACTTAGCCATGCCAAGTGATCCTAGGAGGCAGAGTCATTGGACAGGGTGCCACTCTGGCTCCTCGGTGTTCTTAGTGTCCTAAGTGTAGACTCTGCATTCCTAACAGTTAAATGTTTGTCACCAGCACTTTGATTCCTCAGCTTTTAAGTCTGACTAAAGGAAGCTAGGCATTTTATATTATGAGGGGACCTTGTGCTGTGTTGTTTACTTATTTGCATATGTTTAGGCTGACCAGGTAGGATAAGCATCTTGTCTCTTTCTTCCTTTTTTTTTCTTTTGCTCTATTCTTCTCTACATCCTGACCACAGCCTCCTCTCCCTCCTCTCTTCCTAGCCCTCTTCCCTCTCCCCAGATCCACTGCTCCTCTCTTTCTATTCAGAAAAAAAATTACAGGCTTCCAAGTGATATCAATGAAACTTAGCATAGCAATATACAATATACTAGGCATAAACCCCCATATCAAGGCTGGAGGAGGCAACCCAGTAGGAGGGAAAAGGTCTTAGAAGCAAGCCAAAGAGTCGGAGACATCTCCATTCCAACACTGTTTGGAATCCAACAAAAACCCAAGCAAAAGAACCACAGGATGTATGCAGAAGGCCTAGAACATATCCATACAGGCTCTGTCATTGCTTCTTTAGTCTCTGAGGTCCTATGAAGCTTGTTTAGCTGATATAAAAGGGCATGTTCTCCTGGTGTTCTAGACCCCATCTACAATCTGTTCTCCTCTCATCTTCAGGGTTCCTGGAGAGTCCCACATAATATTGGCTGTGGTCTCTGCATCTTTTTCTTATCAGCATCTTGAGAAAGTCTCTCTGATGATGACTGAGCTAGGCACTGACCTATGAGTATAGCAGAATATCATTAGGAGTCATTCATTGACTTTGGTTTTGTTTTCTTCTTTTATGTTTTTTCAGACATAGGCTAGTCTAACTTGAGGTATCACCTAACAAAACTTGTTCTCTTTCAATAAGTAGCCATAGATTGAAGATGCTGTTCAGGTAGATGTGACAGATTACAAAATTTTCCTTCTTGCATATTGACATGAGACTAGCCTGGTTTTTTTCAGCTCTTTAAGCAAGCAACCATATTGATGAAAGTTCATGGGAGAAACCAGTCTGCCTCATCTAGAGGCACTATAATGCATCAGTCTTCCCTGTCCTTGGGGTGTCATACTTTTTCTGTCCTATTTTTGGCAACATCATCTGAGCCTTAAGTGTAGGGGTTGTGTCATGGTTTTGGGCCAGGCAAACATAGTAACTTAGCTAGTGCATTTTGACTAGTTGTAAAGCTCTATAGTAGCATCTGTTGGTTGAAAACTGAAGCACCCCTAATGAGGGATGAGAGCTCCACTTATCTATGGCTATAAAGATAAAAGCATTTAGAAGGACATTGCAAACTACATAATTTTAGGCACAGCAGTAATCAGTTTTTCCTAAAACCTATGACCCCTCCATCTACATGATCTTGGTTAGGTTTATAGTACTAGGCATGATTCCCTCCAATTGAGTAGGGTGTAGGTCCTGTCACACAACTATTGGTGATGCATAAGATACCTTGCTGATCCAGCTGTTGTAGTTCTGAGGCTTTACAGCTGGTTATAGCTGTTTATTATTTCTCTCCCTTGGCAGCTTGCATAGTACCTTTCCAATATTATGGGAGCTAACCCTCAGGGAAGAAACTTCCAAATAGTACCAACTAGACCTCTCTAAGCCCTGTGGGAGAAAGCTGTAGTATCTTCAGTAATAAGATCTTATCTTCATGTTCTGACAACAACCAACAGAAATGAGAATCATTTATGCTGTTTTAGAAGATTCTTGACACACACACCCCTGCCTTCATTACCAACAAGTGAAAAAGAGGTATTCCTTTCATAGCAATAAAATCTTTGTTAGATAGTCTATGGGTACTACATACCCATAGAGTTACATCCTATCACATAATCATGGTGTGTGTGTGTGTATGTGTGTGTGTGTGTGTGTGTAATTTATCTCTGTTTACATAATATTGTATATTTTTAAATAAGAGTATTAAATCATAGGTCTCTGTATTGGTTTGCCAAACACTTTTAAGTGTTTTCCCTCCATTTCTCTGTGTATTGCACTTCCTCCCCCTGACCCCCAACTAAGTGACCTAGTTTCCCTTTTCCACTTTATAAAACCCATATTTTCCCTCTAGAGCTCCTTAGTTTTCACAAGCTCTGTGAAATTAACATTGCCAGATCTGTGCACATCAATATTGAAAAAAAATGTAGTGTTAATGTTCTGCCAATCTATAAATTGAGAGTAAAATATTTAGATTCAGTAACTCTGATTTGGAACTTACTCTTGTTCTCTCTCCCCGGAAATATCGGCAATCATCCAGAGGCCCCATCATGGCTACTTCCTCAGACCCCAGATGGCCACCTTATGCAGGTTCTTTTGTTTTCTTCTTCTTCTTTTTTATTTAAAGGCGTTTGATTGGAGATCATAACTAGTGTGTAATCAACAATGTTCAAGCATAAGTTATTCACCTGTAAACTTGCTGAGACACTCTACAAAAATGTATCTTCAGAAATTCTTCAACTTACATTTATTTTTAAGGAATGTAAAATGGATGAATGGTTAAAGGAACTGATTCATCCATATTTTAAAACTCTATTCAGCAAGAAAAAGTAACACCATTAATATATACATAAAGTTGAATATGGGTCTGTTGACTGAAAACAAACACTATAAAATTTGCACAATCCCATTATGTAATATTACTGAAAGAAATTTGTAATGATGGAGCCAAGAGCTTTGTGGTTTACAGAAATCATGTAAAGAAGAGAGTGTAGATATAAAGGGTCAGTATGGCGAAATCATGATAAAGGAACTTTTCTCTATTTTGACTATACTGTTGATTAAGAAGAGTTTCAATGCAATAAACTCACACACATGTATGCATGTGAGTATGAACATGTTTTGTATATTTTACTAATGTTGACTTCCTGATTTGGATATTGTGCCAGAAGCATTCAAATTGCTCATATTGCAGGAAGCTGAGGGAAGGGCTCACAGGATCATCCTGTATTTTTGTTCTTATTATAATTCTTGTGACTCTATAATTATTTTAAAATATAAATGTTAAACCTCTAAAATTCACAAACATAGATGAAGAGTTGTAAATCAACAAACAGAACATTATCCAAAGTAGGAGTAGAAAGGCAGTTAATCTTAATTCTGAGTGTGTTTTCCTTGAGTTTTATTACCAAACAGGGCTAAGAGTCTATAATTTATAATTCTGTCTTCTGTTTTGGCTTGTTCTAACTGGAATTTCTGCCCTTGCTAGTTTGGGGGGGGGCATTTTTAAGCTTCTAATAAATGCACTCACCTTATGGTTATATAATAAGTCAATATATCACAAATCTAGAATCTTATTTGCATTTGGTTAAGACCACAGAAATACACCATATCTCACACATAGTACTTTCCTGAAGATATCTATGTCAGGCTGAAAGAACTAAAATCATATTTACTGGGCTTTGATGTCCAGATTTGAACATATAGGCCTTTCCTTACTTTCTGCATACTAGGTCTTCTTCTTAATGACCGTCTTACATAAAATTAAAATGGGTTATGCATTTTAACAAATAGGCACTTTTACCCTTGTACATGTAATTGCTGGGGCTTGGCTTTAATTCTCCTTCTTCTGCTGTAATTGTGATAATAATGAGATGTCAGAGTGCAGAGCTTCTCAAGTTTAAGAGAGGTCCATCCAGAGTAAATGTGTTTTTCCTGCCTGAAATATCAGTTGCTAAATCATCTATAGCTAACAAAGTGCTTTGCAACTAAAATACTTCTGTTTTAAAAATGAGAAATGTGAGAAGGTCACCTCTTTCTGGATTAACGAACAGTGTAACCAAATGACAGCAGATTCAACATTCAGACACGCTTGGATTAAAGATTAGAATCCTACTCAGTTATTTATTAGTGACATTCCTCAATATTCAAGTGTCTATGAAATGGGATGGACACAATCATCCATAAAGAGGGTTTCTGGAAAATAAAAAATGGACACACCCACAAGCCAGTGGGGACTTCTCTATATTAGCTTCTTGTGATATACATTTTACACTCTAAATATTTGCTCCCTGGTTTCTGTTACTCTATAAATCTGTACTATCTTATACTATGAGAATCTGTCATTGGTAACTAAATTAAACTAAAATTTAAGTAAAAGTTTATCAGTTACAGTAGGGAGTACTCAGTAGCCTATGTGTCTAAAAGCTATGGTATTGTGTATAACATATTACAGACATTTTTATAATATAAAATATTAAAAACTTCTCTTGAATAACTCTGGAGTTAAGCCAAAATGCTGGCTCTGGATTTTTAGCCTGCCATCAAAAACTTAAAAACTAATATCCACAGAGGGTATGATACTGGGTCACACTAGGAATGGAAAAATATAATAGCGAGTTATGAATAAATGGATTGGGAACTGGAATGGAAATATCAAATGGGGAAGAGGAAGGAAAAGGAGGGTGAGAGCGTGGATTGCTAAAACTAAGGGCCATTTGGGGGATTAATGTGGAATTTTCAAATGTGATATAAAACATATTTTCTGTTTTATTCACACCTGATATATTGAATATTTTAGAGTACTTAATAGATCCAACTTTTAGTAGGATAGACATCTCCCTTTATAGCTATAGGAGAAAGATTTATGGTAAATACTGAGAGGAAAAATAGACTGATTATTCTGATCTATCCCTGGCAACCATGTCTGTTGTGTTCTTTCCCCCACACCACGTGTGTGTGTGTGTGTGTGTGTGTGTGTGTGTGTGTGTGTGTGTGTGTGTTTATTCTAACAAGAAGCTTACCATAGAGACTCAGGAGATGGCCCAAGGCTTATTGACTTCTCCTCAAAGGAGAGTTAATACTAGATAAGTCCTCACTTCTCTGCTTTTCTTACAGGATTCTTGAAATGAAATTATACTGAACAGTTGTTGAAAACAAACTGGGTTGAGTATTCCCAGGAACCGCAGAGTACACATATTTATGAAACCTTCAGTAGGCATGTGCTTAGAGAAAGCAGCACTCATTCAGACTTCAGGGGAAATCGAAGAGAGTTGAGTCAGAGCCAAACTAGAAACAAACACAAAATCTAAGCACACAAGTGAAAATGGTAACTAAACTACAAAAGGAAGGGCCGTGAAAAGCAAGGGTGAGGCATAAAGATGAAGTCAAGAACTAAAATTTGGTATGCAAACAGGATGGTTTTGGCAGATATGCTTTCTGAGTGCTGCCAGCCTAGGCAAGCTGTAGGTTCACCATCACATTTCAGAAGTGCACAAAAAGAAGGGATGGGAAAACAGGATAAAATACAGCCCCTACCTTAGAGCCCCTGATGCTACAGTATCGAATTTAGATGCATTTCCTGGCAAGAAAATGGCAAATAGAACATGGGCTGTGACATATCATAAAGAAAAAATAAATAAATGCTCCAGAAAATAAGGGGGAAAAGTGGTTTAGTTTATGGAATCTTTGACTTTGTGTAACACTTGATCTAAATTTTCATAGATTCCAAGATGCAGAGATGCTCAGAGAAACAACCCAAATGGACAGAAAGCAAGTTCAAAAGCAAGAGTAGTGGAAATAGACAATGCATTATCAGCATATTTTCTTGCCATGGAGAACCACTAGTAACTGGCAGAGAAAGTGGCCTGGAAGAAAGAAAGAAAAAATATAGAAATCCTACCTGAGTCAAAGAGGGTCTGCATAGTGTCTATGATGATGAATGGAGAAAAAGAAAGCAAAGAAGAGGTCATAGTACCTATCCTTGATTGAAGCTGTAAAGGCTGCTGAAAAGATAATTATATTTTTAGGGATACGTTGTCATTCTGATTGAAGCAGGTCACAAAGATAATAAACTTGGCTTTCAGACTTTGAATCAGCAAACCTGGGATATTGTGAGTTTCAAAATGAACATGACACACAATGTGTGTGTGTGACCCACAACTCATGATTTATTCAGATAACAATTAGGAGAAGCCTTAATGAAGAAAACAAACACATAGGCTCAGGGAACCTGCTAAGCAAGATCTAAGTTCCTGCACTGGGCAGTAAGGTCTCAGGTCCCCATCCTCCTCTCCCACTCCTCCCACCTTACCTCACCACCAATATCTGCTGAGCAAGATCTTTACCATTTAATTTGAGGTAAGTGCCCAATTTAAAACTTTTTTTTGGCTCTTGATTCAGGTTTCCTTTCAGCCAAGATGATCCTTGCCTCTAGGGAATAAATGTTCCCACTGTCTAAAAGAAACTCTCTAGAGGTTCCACAGACTCCTAGCACTGTTTTGGTGTGTCCTGCTTGCTACTAATGATATAGACAAGCCATCAACAGTGCCTTCAACGTATAGGTTTGTTTCTTAAGATAACACTATCTTTGGCTGTTTAAAAAAGGAGATGTTTTAGTGATTATCATTTTTTCTCTTCCTTTCTCCCTTGAGGATAATCTGTAACAAACATGTCTAACTCACATCTCTAATAGGAACATCTTGGACCAGGATTATCAAGCAGTTGGGAAGCTTGGTAAGAGTATACAAGCCCTATGACTCTCTTTTATTTCTAACCCTAGTTTTGTTCCTCAGCAAAAAGCATCATGGTCAGAATATGCTCTTTTCAGAATTGTAAGTCATTGTCTTTGTTGATGGTAACATGTTGAGCATATGCATCAGCTGATCTTAGACAACATCAGAAAACACTTGAGCCCCCAGCTTAAGGAACACACAGTAAGACTATGGTCAGGATATGACTCTAAAGTCCACTGTGATGAGTTAGATGAAAATGGCCCACATATTCACAGGGAGGGGCATTGTTGGAGATGTGGACTTTTTGAAGTAGGTGTGGGTTTATTGGAGGAAGTGTCCCATGGGGATGAGCATGAAATTTCAGATGCTCAAGCCAGGCCTCATGTTACTCTGTCTCCCTGCTGCCTGCCAAACCATATGTACACCTCTATGTTACTTTTCCAGCACCATGTCTGCCTGTGTGCAGCCACGCTTCCCATCATAATGATAATGGACTAAGCTTCTGGACCTATAAGCAGGCACCAATTCCTTTATAAGAGTTGCTGTGGTCATGGTGTCTCTTCTCTCCACAGCAATAGAAATCTAAGACATCTACCAACACCACTTCAACAGAGAAGAATTTTAAGATAAGATATGTATAACTAATAAGCACATTTCTGCAAAGTTCTGTATGCCTATATACCTACTTGTAAAAAAAGGATTGAAGAAGGGAACAGTTCTAAAGCCAACCACTCTGTAAATTCATAAGATTTTTATCATAAAGCTACAGAAAATAATCTATCCAGCATGGCTGATTTAAAACTATAAAACTGAGAATAGTTTAAGACACCCACAACATTATGTTGGCACAGGGACATGGATACTAGTGAATCATTGATGGTCAAATATAATGTCATTTAAGCAACTAATTATTTAATCATGGTAATCCCTGAGTTAGTACTAGAAACAGCTAGAAAAATCAGTTAAAATACAAGGGAGAAGGAGGGCCTTTTCCTAAGCAGAATGCTGATTGCTATCTAGATATCATTACTTTTAAACCATTATAACAAACATCTATTCATATAAGGGCATCCTAAATTGACAAATTTTATTGCAAAAAAATATTGTTTCATGACTATCCATCTTTGACATGCTTTTGTATTCATTGCAGAAGTATCTACCTATCTTATACAGATAAATTGAATAACTGAATAAACCTTCAGTGAGGAATAATTACATACTGTATTAACTAGGCGACCAAAACTGTCAGCACTGATCAGGGAAAATATACTTTGTGTTCTTATGACTGAAACAAGGACACTGCATGTACTACTTTGTGTAAGACCATGTAAACTTAGATATAATCATGAAAAAGTCCTCAAGATTTCCTAAGGTAAAACCAGGTTGATCATCTGAAAATGTAACAGTGTGACTAAAAGGTTGAGTAACAATCACAGGTTAAAAGAAGTTAAAAAGAGGGGTAATTAAGTGAAATACATAATTTTAGACTAGATAGGGCTTTAAATAATCTACAAACCATGATTGACTATAGTTATATAAAATAGAATTTTTATGCTTTGGAAGTATACCCATCTTTAGATTCTATAAGTACATAGTAATCATAACAATTATATATGTGACCTACATTCTAGTGATTTACAAAAATAAATATATATCTGTATTTATTTGTGCATATACATGGAAATATGATTGCCAAACAATAAATGAACAATGGATCAAATGTGAATAAATATATTAACGTTCATTGCTCAATTCATTAGCAGCTTTCCTGTATGTTTCTGTATAAAAATTACTTATTCCAAACAAAGAAAATCCCAGGATTAGGTATGACCTTTACTTCAGCAAGTATTTAAAGAATAATTAGTGTCAATTCTTTTAAAGCTATTTTTAAAAAGTGACTGGGCAATAACACTTTCCATTTTACTCTATAAAGTCAGAGTGAACCTTACATAAAAGCTAGGAAAAAAAAGACACAAATAAAGAAAACTAATAGACCAAATTTCTATTGACAAAAGTCATTAAAGATAGCAAACAAACCCAGCAGCACACTTAAACGAGTACATACCATGGCCATGTTATACAAGGTTATTTTACCATACCAAAATCAGCTAAAATGTTAATAGTTTGGGCTAACATTTTCAAGGAGTAAAAACATTTATGACAAAATTAATCACTATTTCATGATGAAAATTGTTAACAGAGTAGGAACAATAGGAAAGTATTTTAATATAATTAATGTTATACATGAAACCTGAAATCATTTCAATAAGAAGGAAAAATGTCTGCTCTGATCACTTCTGTTCAGCACAATACTGAAATTGCTAGTCAGAAGTTTTAGGCAAGAAAAGTAAACAGAAGTATTCTGTTGGAATAGAAGTAAATATATCTTAGCTGGGAGTGGTTATTCACGCCTGTAGTCTCAGCAGCTAGAAGGTTAAGGAACTTAAGACAGGTCTACTGCACATTGAATTCAAGCCCAAGCAAAGGCTTATAAAAACTATCTCAAAACAAAAAAACAAAATACTATGTATCTCTTTTATTTTCAGATGAAATTTCCTTATACTTGGAAATTTCTATAGACTAGAGATTCATTATTTGTTGAGTTCAAAGTTCCCATTTTTAATATGTTTTGCTTTCATATCAATTAGTTTGTCTGTTGACAATAATTATTAATGTCTTTACTATTTGAATGAGTAAACAAACTCAACAAAAATTTAAGACACAAAATTAACACATTATTATGTTATATATTCCTTTGGGATAGCAACCAAGTCTTATATTCATCAAAATTCTCCACAGGGTACCCAGCAGTGTACTGTGGACTTACATGCCCTCAATTTTCGTTAAATAATGATGATAATAATAAAAATAGCTAATGCCTGCTGAGAACATACTAAATTCCTGATGCTGTCCTAAGTATTCTATGTGGCTTAAAATATTTAAAGTCTAATGATATTATGAAGTATAATTTACAACTGATCCTATTCAGATATGAAACTGAGACCTAAAGAGCTTAAATACTGAAGTCAGTAAAATGACAGAGCTGAAAATAAAACCCAGTTTTAGGTCCCAGGGCGATTCTCTTACCTCTCACACTATGCTATCATTCTTAGGCCAGGTTAAAATCATGGCAGCTGGAGAACAGCACTAATGCAATTTTGAAAGCAAAGGTTGTCTGTAGATGGAGGTACTGTCAATGTCATAGGAGAGCCATGCACCCAATAGCCTACAGGGTGCTGTATGATGATGTCATAGGGAGTCATGCACCCAATAGCCTACAGTGGCAAATGCACCCAAATAGCCTAAAGGGGGTTCTATGATGATAGTATAGCCATACACCCAATAGCTTACAAGAGTTTGTATAATCATTCTCAGTGTCATGTTGGGAAGGACACAACTTTGTTCTGGTGTTGTGCTTACTTATTTCTCAAGACCAGCAAAGATCCCTTAAGTCCCCATGTGTCTTTGAGGTGTCCACGTTTTACTTTTCTTATAAGTCTGTCTCCCCTTGTATTAAGTTTTAACTGTGCTAATTCCTCCTCCTTCTAACAATAAATTTTGATCTATAGAAACAAGTATTTCCTTACTTTACACAAATTGGAGTAGAGTGAGAACACCTTTGACTAATTTTGAGTGGATTTCCTGGTGTGGGTGGGCAAAGACAAAAAGTCATAGCTTCTTCTCAGGTTTAAGTTTCTATGCAATTTCCATCATTCTGAAACTATATAAATACAAAAAGAAAGTTCCTCTTAAGGTGAATTGGAGAGAAATTTTAGTTAAACCAGCTACAGAAGATGGCTATGCATTCCTTACATGATGTGATTGCTAATGTCTCTAGTCAAAACCTGTCTTAAGAATACAGTGGTGAGGATTAGGATCAATATTCCTCTATTGAGGGTAGAAACATGGCAAAGAAGTATGGAAATATCATGGAGGAGGGAGTAAAGGATGAGGAATGAGAATCCTCATAAAAATGTTCCTAGTATCTCTGAGATACGAATGTATTGGGGTCCCAGCTCAACCTGGGAACAAAACAGCATACCATGTGGCTTAGCTTTATGATCCATGGAGAATCAGCCTTAACACCTGTTTCTAAGCAGATGGATGAAATGGCATCCTCAGTGAATGCCAGAGAACATTAGCCACACACATCAGAAAGTCACACTAATCCAAACAACCAATAAAGTGGACTTAAACTTACAAACCTTCATGTTTTTGCTCCAAAGTCAAAAAGCAAAATGTTGGGTCAAGGATCAACTGACCTCACAGAAAAGCCAGCCTACCACCATACTTACAACATCTACTGAGCTTGCTAGTATATAAGTCCACATCCACGTAGAGGAGATCCCAGAGAAAAGAGCTGTGTTTAGCAAAGTGAAAACTGTACACATTGGAGCAAGTACAGAGAAAAGCTAGGGAAGATGACAGCCTGGAAAGGAGACCTTGAATGTCCTAGTGATAGAAAGAGCAGAGGGAGAAGGTTAGATACACATTTCCAAAGAGAAAAACCAGATGACTTGGAGAGGTGAGAGATAAAAATAGTATTATAGCACTGTCATTTGATAGGGTTTTGTAGAATTCTGTGTCAGAACTATGAAGGGGAATGGAAGGCAGCTTGGGCTGACCAATGCTTTGGTTACCCTGCTTCAGGAGAAATTCCTGAGCTGGCTTCTAAAGTTAAAATATTTTCTCTTCTTTTTTTCTTTCACTGTTTTAAATTCATTTATTTCTTGACTAAACTGTGGAGGGAAACAAAATTTAAATGATTCAACATATGTCACCAAGAACTACTTAGCCCTGAGTTCTTTTTCAAGACAACCCTCATGAGAGGTCTATTTTTGGTGTTAGCAGATTTCCATTTCAACTGATGCTTTTTCCTCCTCTTGTATTCAGCCTGGGAGCCAGTTGGGATTCTTAAAAAGGCCTGCTGTGTTGCTGAGTGTCCTGGAAGAATACAGCATTGCAGTGGTTCAAAGGAACCAATAAATCATGACCTGGAAACACCAGCCACTGTGCCCTTCTCTTCTGCACAAAGAAAAGGAAATACTGGCTCTCTGCTCTATTCCTTTGTGGACACAGAGCACCTGGAGATTGGGGGAGGGGTGAATTAAAACATGAAAGCTAGAATTTTTCTAAAATGAGTAAACTTGTTTCCTTGAGATTATAAAGGTCATAACACAGATTTCTCTCAAATCTGATCACAGGAACATAGGAATAGTAAATATCCCTTTCCCTTTACTTGGGTGGTGCCGGCTAATGGACAGAGGACAGAGATGCTTGATGGAAAGCTTATAGATTTTTCACCCTATTCTCTCAGTTTGCTCTGGTGAACAGAATGCCACATCCTTTACATGGTATAGCTAAACATTATGACACACCCTTAGGCTGGTATAATAAGTGGCTGTACAATGGACAGATTCCTTGGGGACAGTAGTTTTCACTACTTGAAAGCTCAGTGGGTATTCTATAAGCAAGAATCACACCTGTACTGTGCTTCTGCATTGAAACCACAGGGTTGCTTGCTTCTACAATTTGACCAACCTAGCCAGACTAATAAACCCTGTCCAATATATCTTCAAAGCGTTAAAAAATAGAAACCTTAGTGTAGGACAGAGCAATAAATAAACAGAGGAAAGCTTAAATGCCAAACTATGTGAGCCACAGACATTGATCACTCAGGATCTACTGTGGATTTTCCCACAAAATCTTATTTAGAACTTAATCTTTCTTACTTTAGATAAAATTCAAACATAACTTCTTTCTAGACTAAAGCAGAAAGTTATAAAAGAGAATGTTCAGAAGTAAAGGGGAAGTACATGGATTTGTGTGATCACTTACCACACTGAAAGTTGTATTGAACTCTTGCTTCTGAATTAGGTAAATTAACAAAGTTTCTTTCTTAGGGTCTAGTTTTCTGAACTCAGTACCCACTTCAGATTATATATATATATATATATATATATATATATATATATATATATATATGCAATACAGAGAAATTGCAATATATATATTGCAATATATATATATATATATATATATATATATATATATATATATATATATAACTGTAACTCCAACCATCTTCTAAGAAAGAAAAATCAGGGAGAAATAACACCTGAGACATGATGGTGTAGATATAGACCTACCTCCAAGTCTGGCCTTGAGCATGCACTGTCTCTAGTCAGTGACAGACAGATGGTGAAACACCTGAGTGGATAGAGATCAGGCTCATGTACTCAAGAAACAGTGTGGTATGTATACACCCTCAGGGTGTTTTAAGAGTATCCATCTCCCTTCATATTAGAGTCAGTCACTTCTGGGACTTTTTCTATGTTTAAGCCTGCATCTAATTGGTAGTACCAGGCACATAGCACTATAAATATTTGACTGCCAATTTCTCTATTAAGCTTGTCTAGCATTAAATGATAGCATAAACTTGACTAACATTAACCAAGGGCACTTTGATCTTAACAGGTTAACAGGTCACATTTACTATAAATATTTGATGTTTATAGCCTACTTCTACACATTTTGTGATTCACCTCCATGAGCTAATCAACTACTATGGCATCATCTGCCATTTTACACATCTGCAGCTGAGCACAGAGAGTGGCTGATTAGAAAACTAGGGAGAATGCCACATTCTGATAGGTATCTTCCTGGATAGATATGCTTCTTATGAAAAGCACCTTAGAAATTAAGAAAATGGATGTTCTGTTCCTTCCAGAAATACATCTGGAGCTCTTTTCTATCCATGCACAGTTGCTAAACTTTAAGTTTAGCCATGGGTTAAAGTGACAGTCACAAGAGAATATGTGAGTAAAATCCATGTCAGATAAAGAAGTAGAAGCCACAGGGTTTTCTTTCTCTCCATGGGACAGAATTTAGTGTTCTTGGTAGAGTCCAAGTTGAACTGGGAGAGAAAGAATTCAATCCTTTTAGAACTGGGATGGCTAAATGTTCTCTTAGTACCTCTTGAGGCCACAAAAATAATCAGAAAACTTTTTGTCATTTACAAAATAGATGGCTAGACACAGTCATTTGGACTCCTAACTAAGAATAATGAGTTTGTGGATACGGTTCTTATTTTGGTTGTGGCTTTTTCTAAAACTTCAAAAGCTGATCGGCCTGAAATAATACTGCTAAATTAGAAGACTGAAAAATTAACCTGATGTGTTTTTAAAATGTAAAATTCATGTGGTTTAAGTAAAATATATAGCTGTAATTTAATTCTTCCTTTAACTAACTTAAACACAGTTTCAAAGAATAATTAACTAACAAAATCAGTTCCAAAGAATAATTTGAAAAATATAAAACAGTGAAGCAGTTAACATAGTAGTTTCTCTGATTTACCCATTTTTATCAAGCAAAACCTTTTTCCTCCCCTTAGGAAATGAGGAGCTAAAAGGAGACACTTTTCTTCTGTAGTAATTGAGGTCACAGTAATTTGTGCCTTGCAAAATCAAGGATGAATACAGTTGATTGAGGAGATGGTTCTTGTTCGCTTTTGGAGACACTCCTCCCAGTGTGTGGATGTTAAAACTCTATTAAACCTAACCCTTACAGCCCGGCACAGCAACGTTTTCTTATTTCTGAAGATGCATGAAATGGAGGGTTTAACAGCTGCATTTCTGTCTATCAAGGGCTTTAAAAACAATGTCATCTACTATTTCTTTCCCCTTGGGTGAAGTTTTGAAAGATGTTCTTTGCTGGTAAAGATTGGAAACAGGAATGATGCCCTAGAGGGCAGTGGGTGCTATGTTAAGGCAATGCATTTCTTTTAGGAAATCACTAAAACTGAGAGGCAGATGAGGATGCAGGAATGCCAATGTCTCTAAAATGGAATATTACTAAAGAATAACTGATTCTTCACTATGGAAATAATTCCTGTGTAATTAGTACCTGAATGATGTGCTCTCTCCCTCCTTCCCTCCCTAACTCCCTCAGTGTGTGTGTGTGTGTGTGTGTGTGTGTGTGTGTGTGTGTGTGTGTGTCTATGTGTTTGAATGTGTGTGTAAGCAAATAATTATGTGGGTATATAAGAAAACTTAAATCTTATCTTTATATTTATCCTACTTTTTTCATTTTATTTATTTATTTATTTATTTATTTGGATACTTTATTTATTTACATTTCAGATGCCATCCCCTTTCCCCATTTCCCCTCCCTAGAAACCCTGTATCCCATCTCCTCTCTTCTTTTTTGATTTTATACAATTTTAATTACATACAAGTATTAAGGTCAGTTCTAGGTTCAGGAACTAGCAATATAATAGATGCAAATAGTCAAGGAACAAGCAAAACAATAAGCAAAAATAGTCAAACAACAAGCAAGGCAATAAACAAAGTTTCTTGAATACATTCAAGATCACTGTTTCTAAGGGCTTATCAGGATGACCAAAGTATCTGAGCATACTTCCCTGTGCTAGCCCAAGGTCATTTTCATGTCTGAAGCCTACTTCCTTGTTCTAGCCTAAAATTTAGATTCTTGCCTGAAATTACTTCTTTATTCTAGCCTAATATTTAGATTCCTGCCTGAAATTACTTCTTTGTTCTAGCCTAATATCAGATTCCTGCCAATCAGCCCACTTCCTTGTCCTTGGCCCAAGTCAGATTCTAGCCAAGCAGCCCCAAAAGCTCTCCACCTTACCCCTTTTTTATTTCATACACAAGACTGAACCTGTCTTAGGTCATTCTAAACAAGAATGCCTTCCTTTCCCATTGTGAACTATGTATTATCAAATATGTATTATCAAAAGCAATGCACTTCTGTCTTAAGTTGGTAAGGCTCTGTGCAGAATCTTACCCATCCTTGGCTTGCCAGCCTGTTAATTTAATAACTCTCTCTGGGGGTCCATTTTCAGGTTCAAGCTGCCAACTGTTTTGGCTGCCAACATGTTGATGTTGTTAAAGACAAACTTTAACAAAATGGACAATAACAAAAGTATTCCCAGGGCCAAAAGGACTAGCATGATCAAGCTATGTATGCCATTCTTGAAGCTTGACCAAAATAGAAATACTGACCTCAGGCCATGGGTAATTTTATCAGCAGTATCTGCTGCATCAACACTCAGCAGAGCAACATTCTTTAAATTCATAAGCTCACTATGCAAAGTTAAAACATCCAGAGAGGTGTTAGAATTATGCCAAATACACTACAAGTGTCTTTAAACTTTTTCCTAATTATAATGACTACCACTGTAAATTTTAGAATTAACACAAATCCAATTGTATTTGCCATGACACACAAGATGAGTTCTTACTCTTAAATTCTCAACCACCTTCCAATAATTTGAATGGGATAAAGAACATCAATCTGTTGTTCCAAATGCCTATCTAAATCCTCTTATATATTTAACACATTAGTAACATTTTCTGCTAAATGATTAACAAAGGTACCTGTCTTAACTTCTTGTGTCAAAGCAATTGCAGAAGCAGTAGTGCTAGCAATTAATGTAATTAAAGTGGTTATACCAGCAATAATCAAGCCCACTTCCTCCTTCCTTCTGCTTAAAGTCTGACTCACTTCTTCCAGTATTTGCAAGCTTTTTTTTTTTTTTTTTTTTTTTTTTTTTTTTTTTTTTTTTTTTACCAAGGTTCTATGATACTCGGGGCAATAAAACAAAAGCTATATTTAGATTCCTGCCTGAATTGTTGGTTGTCCTCTGTAACTGACATCCCAGATTTAAACACTCAAATACAATTAGAAAGTGTACAATCAGTGTAACTTACATTAAATATTGTAGAAGAAACAAAAGTAATTTTAACCCGACAATTAAAAGAGCCTTAACACATGTACTAACACTTGTTTGAAATCCAGAACCTGTCCCATCTTTATCTCTTGCTAACCTAACATCATAGAGAACTGTAGCTAACTTCCAAATATGTCTCTGAAAATGTCCAGAACCAGATTTCTAAATGAAGACTGTTATTTTCAATATTGGATTGATTTCTAGACCAGTATATGATGGGGTCCAAATAACTGGTCACATTTAAGAAAATATAAGAGTCATTATCATTATAACTTCTCTTATTGATTCTCGGTTCCACAAGTTCTAAAGACTTGAGGCAAGGCAGTTTGTCCCACCAGGGGTATAGGTAAGCAAAGGTGTGTCAGGAACATATCTCCAATACAGCTTCCCAGTCACCATTGTTAGGGCAATCAGCAAACTCACAGGCCAGCATCATTCTTTGTCCTGGCATCAACATGTCTCACCTGTCACTCTGGCATCCACCATGCTCCTTCAGCATCCTGTAGAAAAACCACAAACATACCCTCTTCTCCATATTAAATACCTGATCAGCATCATGCCATATGCCAGTAAGTAGATCCTTCCCTTCCACCTATGCATAAGTATGCCTGGTTGTAGAGTACCACAGACACTCAGCAGAAAGTCCCTTGGCATCCAATTAAAAAAAAAAAACAAAAAGAAAAGAAACATGATTTAAATAAATTTGTGGTGTATGAGGATATACCTCCCCCTTTTTTATTTTATAAGGATATTGTTTTAAAATTCCATGGGCACCTTCCACAGTCCCTTGTCCTTGACAATTATAAGGAATCTAGTAATATGGGTAATATTAAATTGCTGCCAAAAAGTCTCAAATGCTTCACTCTGCTAGCCAGTTCCATTATCTGAGTTTTGTTGTTGTTTGTTTGTTTGTTTTTATTATTGTTTACTATATTTATCTCCATTTCAGATGTTATCCCTTTTCCCCATACTCTGCCCCCAGAAACCCTTTATATCATCCAGCTTCAAAAATCAGTTCAGCTGGATAGTCCTTACATGTGATTCAGAGGGTCAATGATTCCTCAAGGGGAGAGAGAAAATGAAGATAAAACAAGGAGACAGTAAAGAGCAAGTGTTGTTGTGAGCTAGGTATAGGAAAAAGGAGACTCCAAAGTCAGCCTGAGTTACAGAGCAAGACTGTTTTCAATCCCATCTCTACAGAAAGGGGATACTTCCTGTAAGTAATCTATCTTATCTTTTGAACTGTTTTTTCTAAAAATGTTAAATATTAAGTATAAGAATTTATTTTGTTTACCCTTAAAAGAAGGTATGAATCCATCTAGTAAAATTTTATACATTGTAATCCTCAATTTGAAGTCATACTTCTGTACTCTCTTTATTCCACCTATAAAAGATGATCTTAATTACAGGCATACCAGACCTAGACACATCCCTTCCCTAAACCACAGAAGTTCACCAAAGAGCATACTTTTGTTCCATAGGAGGAAGAGCAGCCAGAATTGTTCAGAAGGAAAGTGAGGAGTGTTCGATTTTCATTTTCATTTGTATTCTGATCACACAGTCTTATCTCCAAGTTGTATAATTTTACCTCTGAAATCACTTCAGATGATACAAGAGCTTGTGCCAGTGTCCTCTCTACAAAGAGAAGAGGGTGCAGGGTTAGGCCAGAATTGCTTATCTTGCATTTCTCATAAATTAAAAAAAAAAAAACTGCATCTTTAAAAAAAGTTCAGTTAGAGAGGCCGTGAGCAGTTTCCCAGGTTAGATTTTTACCATACAGAGGAACCTTTCTAAACAGACTCTGTGCCAGAGTGTCCCACTCTGTGGGACAGTGTACAAAACAAGCCCCACCTTTGCAGCTGCATTACCTTACTCTTTTCACAAGAATATCTTGGATTCTCTCACCTTTCCCTCTTCCTTTTTGGATGAACACATCCCAAGTCTATTCTCAAATAGGTATCAACATCAATGTTTCCCCCCCTGGAGAGCAGAGTGTGGTCAATTATCTCTTGATGCTTCTGAGAAAAATAGCTGCATATAATGAAAGTGCTTCGGCTAGCTTGGAAAGAGATCATTTTAGGCAATCTCTGCAGTTTCTGCAAGTCTCTTATGATATTCCCCAAATCTAATCATCTTCCATATTTTGCCCACTTTCCTGAGCTGCAGTGAGTGTGTGTCTCTGTTCCATTAGCATTAATGGGAATTGGGAGCACTTACGAGGATGCAAGCTTTTCCCCAGAGATGTAATTTTGTGCATTAAGATATCAAAACACAAGAGGATACACATTAAAATGTGGTGGATTTATATGATTGGCTCCATTAACACTAATGGGAATGAGGTGGTGTGTTCCCATCACACCGACAGGGCAGATGAACAGACCTTTGTGTCTCAGGAGGCCCAAGCTTGCAGACTGACCTCACCGTGGCATGTAGTTAGCTATCCAGTTGGATATATTCAGCAGAGACTCCTGATTGAATACAAATTCCAGCTCTTTACCCAGATTGCCATCAGTCTTGGGTGTGGCTTTACATCACTGTGTAAGATTGACACCATGAACCACATTATAAATGTTAATCCAGCCCATTTATATTACAACTTTAAATAGCACAAACATCAGAGATGTCTGTTTTCTTAGAGAGCAGATGGATAATTGTGACCAACAAATATCTCTGCCTGCTATATGCATAAACTACATAGCAGAAAAGCTATTCCTGCAAGGGGCCAACTGTGCTTTCCATCCTTAGAGTAAAATCACATTAAATTACCTTTGGGTGCTTTTTTTCATCCTTTAGGATATCCTCTTCTGACTGAATATTGTTTGATGTTTACTATTTTCTTGATTACAGCCTCAATATCCCAAGACATAAAAATAGAAAGTATAGCACATCTTAAGGAAGATAACAAGGTCAAAATTATATGCTATGGGTTCTTATTTGGTAAGAACTAAAAAAACACAAACACAAGAAAAATAAGCAGTAACCTTAGCAATTAAATGCATGGAGTTAGAGAGAACTGGATTTCAATCAAATGTTGAATGTGTAAGTTTGATCTAGTGATTTTCCCTCTATTATTTTTATCTACCATCTACCTACTTATGCACCCACGAACTAATCTTTCATGTAATGTGTATACACATTTTGGATTGTTGGTATACTTTGAAGCAGTTATTGATGGCCATGATAATATTGCACTCAACCATTATCTTACCCTCTTGCTTTAGTCAATTCTGTTAATAAGTATATACTATTCTCTTTGTACATTAGTATGTATAACTTTATAATGTGTCGATTAAGATAAATTATTCCAAAATACCATACAAATATTTGTCTAAGTATGGAATCACATAGGCGTTATCGCTCTACAAATAGCATATAGGTTTAGCTCACTAAAGAAGATAGATTTTTAAGCTCCACCTGGAGGCTCATGAACATAAAGTCTCACACCTTGAAATGTTGAAGCAGTAGTGGCATGGATTTGAGACTAGACTTGGTTTAATAAAAACGAAAAAAAATCAAATCAGAAACAAATAAAAGTTTTGCAATTAAATACTAAAAGGACACGTGTGTCTTTGAAGGGAATCACAAAGTCAGCGGTTGGAAGAATTTCAAGTCACTCTGCAGGTCAGTCAGGTCCAGTTAAAAGTTTAAACAGAGTCTCACGACTGCAGGCATTTATCCAGACAGCTTGGATGGATAGAGTGTGAGTAAGCAGCCAACCAAGATATGCATCTGTCTCTTACACAAAATATAGAATACAGTGACAGGGGGGCATCTTCTTATGGAGCCACATTCCCAAATAAGACTTGGTGAACTAATTCATATTCCGTGCTTTCTAGCTTTCCAAATGCTTTCCAGATGCAAAGTCTAAAGCTTTTCCTTCTCTGGAGACAAACAAAACCCCAAAACAAAAACAAAACCTTCTCAAACTATATAAGTTCACTAAGAAAAGGAGGAAGTTTGCTCACTCCTCCCTCAATTCTCAGCGCTTGACAAGAAATATGTGTTCCAGAGCTGAGAAGAGAAGGATGGAAGGATGGCCGTTACCAGAGTCACTGCTGATCTTTACTGGTAGCCATTATTTTAGTCAGTGTTTTCTTCTCAGTTTGCTGACAGAGATGGTGACTGTGAGAGGGTAACTTTAGAAACAAGGTAGAAAGGAGTTCAAGTGCAGCATTTTTCTTCTCTTGTGACTTTGAACAAATCGTGTCACTGATTTTTCCTTGGTCTTATAACATACAAGAACATCCTTTTGGACATGTGTCAGCTATCTCTGAGACAAGAATTTATATGCAAGTGATTTATTGAAGAGCTACCCTAAGGAAAGAGTAGCACAGTGGTTTGAATAAGAATGGCTGCCATAGCGCTCGCCCCTCCTCCAGTCTGAGGCCTGCGGGTGAGTGCACCCCGGATTCCACCAGACATATTCTGTGGGATCCACAGATCCCACAACCAGCTTTAGGTAGGAAAACCCACATACTACCCTGAGCTCATAGCTGGGTGCCCTGAGTGCTCAGAATCCAGCAGATACCCTTCCCTACCCTCCTCCCCCGCGCCCCTTTGGCTAGCACCCCCCTTCTGCCCATCTCCCGGGTCTGAGGCCCGGACCAGACCTCTAACAGGTCTGCAGTTGTGTGGACCCTGGATACCGCCTGAGACATACTGGAAGGTCCACTCAACCCAGAGCCACAGAGGAACAACTGAACTCAGAGTGTCAGACAACATATCCTGAGATATCCAAGAGGAGACACTACACCCAGAACAGCAGACATCTAGCTGGACTGCTACCTTGGAGGCACCATATCCTGAGGCATCCTAGAGATACCACTGTAATCAGGGCAGCTGGAAAAAATCACAGAGACATCTGGACTCCTAGAAGACCAAACACAAGCGAGACAACTGGAAAGACAGGCTTCAATCAGAGACAGAAGTACAGGTAGCACTAGAATTAACCAGATGGCAAAAGGCAGGCGCAAGAACATAAGCAACAGAAACCAAAGTTACATGGCATCATCAGAACCCAGTTCCCCCATCATAGCAAGCACTGAACACCCCATCACACCAGAAAAGCAGGATTCAAAATTAAAATCACTTCTCATGATGATGATAGAGGACTTTAAGAAAGACATAAATAACACTCTCAAAGAACAGATAGAAACCCTTAGGGAGGAAACACAAAAATCCCTTAAGGAATTGCAAGAAAATGCAACCAAACAGGAGAAGGAATTAAACAAAACCATGCAGGATCTAAAAATGGAAGTAGAAACAATAAAGAAATCACAAAGTGAGAACACCCTGGAGATAGAAAACTTAAAAAAATGATCAGGAGTCATAGACACAAGTATTACCAACAGAATACAAGAGATGGAAGAGAGAATCTCATGTGCAGAAGATACCATGGAAAACATTGACACAACTGTCAAAGAAAATGCAAAATACAAAAAGCTACTAACCCAAAATATACAAGAAATCCAAGACACAATGAGAAGGCCAAACCTAAGGATAATAGGAATAGATGAGGGGGAAGACCCCCAACTTAAAGGACCAGTAAATATCCTCAACAAAATTATAGAGGAAAACTTCCCTAACCTAAAGAAAGAGATGTCCATAAATATACAAGAAGCCTACAGAACTCCAAATAGTTTAGACCAGAAAAGAAATACTTCCCGCCACATAATAGTCAAAACATCAAATGTACAAAACAAAGAAAAAATACTAAAAGCAGTAAGGGAAAAAGGCAAAGTAACATATAAAGGCAGACCTATAAGAATTACACCAGACTTCTCACCAGAGACCATAAAAGCCAGAAGATCCTGGACCGATATCATACAGACCCTAAAAGAACATAAATGTCAGCCCAGACTACTATAACCAGCAAAACTGTCAATCATTATTGATGGAGAAACCAAAGTATTCCATGACAAATCCAAATTTACACAGTATCTCAACACAAACCCAGCACTTCAAAGGATAATTGGTGGAAAACTCCATCACAAGGAGGGAAACTACAACCTAGAAAAAGCAGAAAAGTAATCTTCCAAAAACCGTAAAAGAAGGTAGCTACACAAACATATCTCCACTGCCAATAACAAAAATAACAGGAAACAACACTCATTTTTCCTTAATATCTCTTAATATCAATGGACTCAATTCTCCAGTAAAAAGACATAGACTATTAAACTGGATACGTAAACAGGACCCAACATTTTGCTGCATTCAGGAAACACACCTCTGTGGAAAGGACAGACACTACCTCAGAGTAAAAGGTTGGAAAACAATCATCCAAGCAAATGGTCCCAAGAAACAAGCTGGAGTAGCGATTCTAATATCAAATAAAATCAGTTTTCAACCAGAAGTAATCAAAAAAGATAAAGAAGGACACTTCATATTCATGAAAGGAAAAATGTACCAAGAGGAACTTGCAATTCTCAACATCAATGCCCCAAATGTAAGGGCACACATGTACATAAAAGACACTTTACTAAAACTTAAAGCATACATTGCACCCTACACAATAATAGTGGGAGATTTCAACACCCCACTCTCAGCTATGGACAGATCATGGAAACAGAAACTAAATTGAGACACAATGAAACTAACAGAAGTTATGAACCAATTGGACTTAACTGACATCTATAGAACATTTCATCCTAAAACAAAAGAATATACCTTCTTCTCAGCACCTCATGGTACCTTCTCGAAAATAGACCATATAATTGGTCACAAAACAGGCCTCAACAGATACAAAAAGATTGAAATAATCCCCAGTACCTTATCAGACCACCATGGATTAAGACTTGTCTTTGACATGGACAAAAACAACAGAAAACCGACATACACTTGGCAACTGAACAATGCTCCACTCAATGATGACTTGGTCAAGGAAGAAATTAAGAAAGAAATTAAAGACTTTTTAGATTTAAATAAAAATGAGGACACATCATATCAAAACATGTGGGACTCATTGAAAGCAGTACTAAGAGGAAAAATCATAGCTCTAAGTGCTCACAAAAAGAAAGTGGAAAGAGCATACATTAACAACTTGACAGCAAACCTGAAAGCATTAGAACAAAAAGAAGCTAGTATACTCAAGAGGAGTAGACGGCAGGAAATAATCAAACTCAGGGCTGAAATCAACCAAGCTGAAACAAAAAGAACTATACAAAATATCAACAAAACCAGGAGCTGGTTCTTTGAGAAAATCAACAAGATAGACAAACCCTTAGCCAGACTAACCAAAGGGTGCAGAGACAGCATTCAAATTAATAAAGTCAGAACTGAAAAGGGAGACATAACAACAGAAACACAGGAAATTAAAAAAATTATCAGATCCTACTACAAAGGCCTATACTCAACAAAATTGGAAAATCTGGAGGAAATGGACAATTTTCTAGATAGATACCAGGTACCAAAGTTAAACGAGGAGCAGATAAACCACCTAAACAGTCCCATAACGCCTAAAGAAATAGACACAGTCATTAAAAATCTTCCCACCAAAAAATGTCCGGGGCCAGATGGTTTCAGTGCAGAATTCTTTCAGACCTTCAAGAAAGACCTAATACCAATCCTCTTCAAGTTATTCCATCGAATAGAAACAGAAGGAACACTACCCAATTCATTCTATGAAGCTACCATTACAATCATACCTAAACCACAGAAAGACCCAACAAAG
Source organism: Arvicanthis niloticus (assembly GCF_011762505.2). Lineage (NCBI taxonomy): Eukaryota > Metazoa > Chordata > Mammalia > Rodentia > Muridae > Arvicanthis > Arvicanthis niloticus. The sequence goes on along the minus strand of NC_047659.1, from coordinate 109,075,433 downwards.
AAAGAGAACTACAGACCAATCTCTCTTATGAATATTGATGCAAAAATACTCAATAAAATTCTCGCAAACCGAATCCAACAACACATCAAAACAATTATCCATCAAGATCAAGTAGGCTTTATCCCAGGAATGCAGGGTTGGTTCAATATTCGGAAATCCATCAATGTAATCTACTACATAAATAAACTCAAAGAGAAAAACCACATGGTCATCTCACTAGATGCTGAGAAAGCATTTGACAAAATTCAACATCCCTTCATGTTAAAAGTCTTGGAAAGATCAGGAATACAAGGCCCATATCTAAACATAGTAAAAGCAATGTACAGCAAGCCAGTAGCCAACATCAAACTAAATGGAGAGAAACTTGAAGCAATCCCACTAAGATCAGGGACAAGGCAAGGCTGCCCACTCTCACCTTACCTATTCAATATAGTACTGGAAGTCTTAGCTAGAGCAATTAGACAACAAAAGGAAGTCAAAGAGATACAGATAGGAAAGGAAGAATTCAAAATTTCACTATTTGCAGATGATATGATAGTATACTTAAGTGAACCTAAAACCTCCACCAGAGAACTCCTAAACCTGATAAACAACTTTAGCAATGTGGCTGGATATAAAATCAACTCAAACAAATCAGTAGCCTTCCTCTATTCAAAGGATAAACAGGCAGAGAAAGAAATCAGGGAAATGACACCCTTCACAATAGCCACGAATAAAATAAATTATCTTGGAGTGAATCTAACAAAGCAAGTGAAAGATCTGTATGACAAGAACTTCAAGTCTCTGAAGAAAGAAATTGAAGAAGATCTCAGAAGATGGAAAGATCTCCCATGCTCCTGGATTGGCAGGATTAATTTAGTAAAAATGGCTATCCTGCCAAAAGCAATCTACAGATTCAATGCAATACCCATCAAAATTCCAAATCAATTCTTCATAGAGATAGAAACAGCAATTTACAAATTCATTTAGAATAACAAAAAACCTAGGATAGCGAGAACTATTCTCAACAATAAAAGAACCTCTGGGGGAATCACCATTCCGGACCTCAAACTGTACTACAGAGCAGTAGTGATAAAAAGTGCTTGGTATTGGTACAGAGACAGACAGGACGATCAATGGAACAGAATTGAAGACCCAGAAATGAACCCGCATACCTATGGTCACTTGATCTTTGACAAGGGAGCTAAATTCATCCAGTGGAAAAAGGACAGCATTTTCAACAAGTGGTGCTGGCTCAACTGGAGGTCAACATGTAGAAGAATGCAAATTAATCTATTCTTATCCCCTTGCACAAAGCTCAACTCCAAGTGGATAAAGGACCTTCACATAAAGCCAGGTACACTGAAACTATTAGAAGAGAAGTTGGGGAAGACCCTCGAATACCTAGGCACAGGGGAAATGTTCCTGAACAGAACACCAATGGCTTATGCTCTAAGATCAAGAATCGACAAATGGGACCTCATCAAATTGCAAAGCTTCTGTAAGGCAAAGGACACTGTCAACAAGACAAAACGGCAACCAACAGATTGGGAAAAGATCATTACCAATCCTACATCCGATAGGGGGCTAATATCGAATATTAACAAAGAACTCAAGAAATCAGACGCCAAACAACAAAATAACCCCATTAAAAAATGTGGTACAGAGCTAAACAAAGAATTCTCAACTGAGGAAACTCGAATGGCAGAGAAGCACCTTAAGAAATGCTCAACATCCTTAGTCATCAGGGAAATGCAAATCAAAACAACACTGAGATACCACCTCACACCAGTCAGAATGGCTAAGATCAAAAACTCAGGTGATAGTAGATGCTGGCGAGCATGAGAAGAAAGAGGAACACTCCTGCATTGTTGGTGGGGTTGCAAGCTGGTACAACCACTTTGGAAGTCAGTCTGGCGGTTCCTCAGAAAATTGGACATAGCACTACCTGAGGACCCAGCTATACCACTTCTGGGCATATACCCAGAAAATGCCCCAACAAATAACAAAGACATATGCTCCACTATGTTCATAGCAGCCCTATTTATAATAGCCAGAAGCTGGAAAGAACCCAGATGCCCTTCAACAGAGGAATGGATACAAAAAATATGGTACATTTACACAATGGAATATTACTCAGCTATTAAAAATAATGAATTTGAGAAATTCTTAGGTAAATGGATGGAACTAGAAAATATCATCCTGAGTGAGGTAACCCAATCACAAAAGAACACACATGGTATTTACTCACTGATAAGCAGAGATTAGCCCAAAAAATTTGAAACAACAAAGATTCAACTACCAGACGACATGAAGCTCATGAAGAAGAAAGAACAAGTGAGGATGCCTAGGTCTTTCTTAGAAGGAGTAACTAAATAACCAAGGGAGCAAATATGGAGACAAAGTGTGGGTCAGAATCTGAAGGGGGGGTTGTAGGGAGACCATTCCGTATGGGTATTCATTCCATAGTCCGTCACCAAAAATAGACGCTGATAGGGATGTCAGGATGGGAAAGCTGACAGCAGCCTGATAAGGCTGTCTCCTTAGGGGTCTCTCAGAGTCGGACATACCCAGAGACAGATACCCACAGCTATCCATTAATCTGATCAAAGTTCCCAATGGAGGAGTTAGAGAGTAAATTGAAGGAACCGTGAACTGTAAGGGCTGGTGGCCCCGTGAGGAGAGCAACAATACCAACCAGCCAGAGCTCCCCAGGGTGTAAACCACCAGCCTAGGAGCACATAGGGAGAGACACATGACTCCAACTGTATATGTAGGGGAGGATGGCCTTGTTGGGCATAGGTGGGAGACAAGATCATTGGTACCCTGAAGGCTGAGCACTGAGGGGGTGAATCTGATGGTGGGGAGGGAGGCTGGGGGTAGGTGGGTAAACACCTTCATAGAGGCAGGAGGAGGGAGGATGGGATAAGGGGTTCCTGGGTGGTGGGGGAAATATGGTAAGGGGATAAAATTTGAAATGTAAGTATTATATCCAATAAAAGAGGGGAAAAATAGAAAAGCGGTTAGAACCAACATTCTTAATAAAATGTCAGCCCTCTTAAAAAAAAAAACTATCTTGATACTAAATTTTGTTTTGAGAATTGTATATTGCAGAATGATCAGCCTTGGTGTATCTACTCAACAAGCAAGCTGGGCAGACCTGCTCAAACCTCTGAGGTCCGTGAATTCCATCTGGAGGCAGCGAAGACACAGCATCAGAGGATTGTCAATTTGCTCTCCCCCCCCCACTCCTCTTCTAATATCTCAACGCCCATAATCAGCTTGAAGAAGCTAATGATGAGTCAGTGCCCCTATTCCCTGGGCATGGGGACTAAGGTGGTAAATGTTGGGCTGTCTCTCTAGGGAAAAGTAGTAGTTTTGTCGGAATAGAGAGAATTAGCTAGGGTTTATTGCATAGCCATAACCTATTAGTAGAAATCTGTATAATTAATATCAAGATGAAGATATAAATTCTTAAATGGCACCAATTTACTTTGTTTACAAATTTTAAGGTTTTCATTGGCATGAGCTTCTTAGTGATATAAGAGTGAGATGAATATTGTTACTCTCATAGGCATTTTACCAGTATAACACACTTAGGAATACAAAGCTGAGACCCAGTCCTTCTTTAACTTTTTTAACTGATTTGAGATGGTCAGCCTGTGAGTTAAGGGACTATAGCAAATTCATGACTTGGAGTTTATTATAAGGGTGTTCTCTATGTTTTATTTAGAAATAGCTGAGTGGAGTTAACAGGCAACAGTCCAGATTACCTTACATGGATAGCTGGTTTTCACAACATCAGAAATCCTTAGAATTGACATGACAAACATTTCAGTATTAATGTTCATTTTCATTAGAGACCTGTCTGCTCTGGACAGCTTCCTATGTTAAATTCTAAGAAGAAATTGCGCATCCTTGGAGTTACTCCAGTTGTGGTGAGACAGCCACTAGGCAAGAATTGTCACTTTCCTTCTACAGACAAATTACTGTCCAGCAAAGGACACACTTGCAGAATAGTCGACTGATTATATCTGCCTAGACAGAGTAAACAGCCCTTAATAATTCTGCAGCACTAAGGTCTGTCAGATGATCCTGGGCCAGAAGGCAGAAGAACAGATGCTCCAACATTTTGAAGTAGAGCGAGTGTCCAGGTGTTCAGAGGTCTCTATAAATTGGCTAAGTTTTAGAAGCTATGCTTTGTGCTTCCCACAATTATAGTTAACTCAGTCATTCTGGATTTCTGACGGGGTTGAAAACTTATAGCTATTTACCTTGAGAGAAAAGATTTGAGTGGATGGTCGTCAGCTGACATTCATCCTAAAGCCAAAGAAAAAGCCAGGTTCAGAACTAAGTGTTTTAGTTAGGATAGATGACAGAGGTGCTGGTTAGTCAACAAAAGGATGGACTGGGTATTAGGACTATCTTGTACCTCACTGGTACAAATTGGCATAATTATGCTCTAATTGTATTTTGAGAGAAAAGTTTCCTTTTAACAGGAAGGGTGATGTGTAGGAGGAGCTAAGGTGGGAGGAGTACTGAGAGGAAGAAAAGAAGTAAGAAGAGGAGAAGAAGAAGGAGAGGAGAAGCTAAGTGATGAAAGAGAGATAGAGGGGGGAGACAGGGAGGCAGATGTTCATGTATCTCCACCAGTCAAAGATAGTTGATATATCTAGGTTGGGTAGTGGGTTACACCTCTGACTGAACAATACCAAACTTATAAAGCCTATGATTAACATTTTTTTAAAAAATGTATAAATGCAAAAAGGAAAAGGGGGCATGGGATAGGGGTCTTCTAAGGGGTGTAAATGAAAGATCTAATAAATAAAAAAATAAAAAAAATTAAAAAAAGAAAATCATAAAACCTATAAAAAAAATCACAAAAATGCAGATTTTTGGTAAAAATATAAATATTTGTAATTATATACAACATTAATAAAATTACTAAAATACAAAAAAAAAAAAAAGAATGGCTGCCATAGACTCATCTAGGAATGGTTGGTCGCTACTTGGTGGAACTGTTTTGAGAAGGATTGAGGGTGTGGCCTCGTTGGAGGAGACAAGTCACTGGAGATGGGCTTTAAAGTTGCAAAATTCATGACTCCCTCCCCCAAGCAGGGTCCAATGTCCATCCCCCCCCCCTCTCTCTCTCCTCAAATTTCAGATAATAATCTACTGCTCCAGGACCATACCTGCCTGCCTATCACCATGTTCCCTCCATGATAGTCATGAACTTACCTACTGAACTCCAAAGAAGCCCCGAATTAAATACTTTATTTTATAAGTTTCCTTGGTCACAGTGCCTCTTCCCAGCAATAGCAAAGTAACCAAGACAAGTGGAAAACAACAAGAAGAAGAAGAGATAGGAAAAATATTTAGTGAAAGTCCAGTGCCAGCCTAGTCCCAAGCAAAGCTCTAGAGTGAAATCACACAACACAAATGAACTGAGCTTTCTTTTTCAATACTAACACATGTTAATTAAGATGGACTGCCTTGTTTTTCAAGAAGGGACAATACATACCATAGCAGTCTTTTTGAACTCTAAGTTTATTGATTATTAAATGACAAAGTATGTAGTTTCTTCAGTCACATATATAAGGCTGTCTATAAAATAATTGTTAAGTCTTCTTCAAGGAATTCACAATTTTAAAGCTTCACATATTCATCCAGAAAAAAAAAGCCTTGATGATCAATTTGACTGAGGAGAGTCCACTTTGACTCTTTCACATAAGACACTAGGAGTAATTGAAACTTCAAGAGCAGGCTTATATGCTAGTTGGTCATGTACCTGTATATTTTCTGGGTGGTTCTAATTCTAACGTGAATTAATATTAAAGCAAAGGGTTAAATATGAACATTATTCTGTGTGAGTTGTTTGGAGTTATTTGAAAAAATGTATAGGCATAAATTATTAGCAATTCAAAACTGTCACTGCTTGTAATTGTTTTCATATTTGTAAGCAAAGTTGAATCAGCGAGACAATACTTCACACTGACAAAATAGTGTTGCATTTTTGTTGAAAGAAGATATGGAATATGAAAAATCTTACATTCTTTCAGTATATTCCATATTGAATCAAGAGCTATGTTTATGGTAGACAAACACCCTACAAGTTAACTAGACTTGTTGTTACTTTGCTATATATCTTTTGCATGTGCATATGTGTATTGTGTGTATGTATACATGTCAGTACAGATTTCAGGAGGATGAGTGGATTGTGTGTGTGTGCACGAGCGTGTGTATATGCATGTATGCAATTTGTCTAGTCTAGCTGTCTAGCTTCCTAGGGGATTGTCTATGTCTCTCTCTACAGTGCCAGGATTATAGACAAACAACCAAGACCATCTGACCTTTACATGGATGCTTGAGATCTACACTCTAGTCTGTGCGTTTTGTATAGTGAATACTTTCCTCACTTGGACCATCTCCCCAACCCCAACTTTGCTATCTCAATACTTTGCTTCTAACAAGACCTTTTGCTTTCTATTGAAGGAGAGTTTTCAAGTTCCTAATTTCATTTTACCTGTCCATCTAATATCTAAAGGAGTGGGATTTCCAATAATCCAAAAGTAGCATTAGCAGGAGACTGACTGGTATACCCCTACCTTACTTTTTTTGGTATGAGATTAGATGAAATAAATAAGCTCACTTGGAATATGGCTGAAACTGGGAATTTATTTGTAACACTTTCCCCTTATTACCCTCCTCTCATTCCCTGTGATATTTTTTTCATTAGTCTTTTGTAAAAATGTTTGTGATATTGGATAATTAAAATGAACATTGCCTTAGGAAATATGTATCTTCAGGCAATAGATCTATGGGAAAGTTTATGGTAAAAAAAAAACAATGTTAACAAAGAGTATCCAGTGCATTCATTGTTACACACACTATGAATTGATCTGGTGTTTGTTTATTTTTAATCCAAAATACCTTGATTATAAAACCTAGAAACTTAACCAGTACATCACCTTTGACATCTTGAACTGGAAAGTGAGAACATGAGAAAGGAGATCTTGCAGAGCCTCTTTCAAGAGGCATACATTTCACAGTCTATAGAAATGTTCCTGGCAAGTTTTGTCTTTGTTTATGCTCATCTCTTAGAACAACTTTAGGGATGTTACATCATAGTTGGTTGAGATTTAAAGTGATACTTCTCATGCATTTTTACGTTTGTGATGCTTAGATGTTCTTATGGGTATGGTTGAGTCCTGATGCTTGCTGCCAGTGACTTCCTCTTCATCATGAAGAGGTATTAAAAATGATCACCAGCAATAGAGTCTCATCTAAGAGAAATATAATATCTCTGAAACCTAACCTGATAAAGTTCAAACGATGAGATCACCAAGTTGAAAGGAAATCTTTCTGTGTGGGATGATCTTACTGACTGTCACGAAGACTAGAGTTTCAACTGTACTCCCAGTGAACTGCAGTGAGGGGAGGAAAGAAAACATGAAACAGAAACAAAGTAGAAAAATGAAGCTAATTCTGTGGAATTCGATGGCAAAAATGTAATGAAGATTTAAGTGTTTAATCAGTCAGATATTCTGAGAGAGCATCCTTATCACTTTCTGTTTGAACCCTACAGTCATTCCCAGAGTGACATTCAATACACCACCACCACTCAGCAATGAGTCTAGGGATTAACACTCTTTTGGTATCTCTGCAAAAATTATAAAACATCTTTGGCAACTAAAAAGCAAATTGTCATATAAAAGATTCAAAAAAAATTTATACCCAAGAGCTAAGGCCTAAACATTTTATTACATTTATTTAATGTGATTGTGTGTGTGTGTGTGTGTGTGTGTGTACTCATACACATGCCACAATTCACATGCGTAGGTCAGAGGACAGTCACTATGGTGTCCTGAGATTGAATTTTGCTCTTCAGGACTGAAGCCCTGCTAAACACTTGCCTGCCCAGAGTTAAAATGTATATACCTCATGTTGTAAGGGACTCATGATGTTTTCTTTTTCTGTACCTCTTCCCATGTATTAACTCAAATAACAGTAAACAATTAGTGCTTATAGGATAAAGCCACATTTTGTGGTAGATGGTCACATATCTTGAACTATATGAAAAATTCCATATAAGAAGAAACCTCCATCTCCTTGAAGAAGCTTATAAACTACATAAAAGATATGATATTCACTGATTAACATAGTCCCAACAAAGTATATTCCATTAATGTTATTTGACTGCCTCAAAAAACTATGGTGATTTCTGAGTCTTGAGAGGAAAGGTGTAATAGAAATGCCTTATTTATGGCTGTTTACATTCCTCTTATTCCTCTTTATACCTTGACATGTTGTGGATTTCTATGTTAATCACCACCTACTTCTAGAAGAAGCTTTTTTAACAAAGGCTGAGAAATGTCCTAGTCTATGGGCATAGCAATGAATGATTACGAGTAATTTAAATATTTTAATTTTGCAGATGCCATGGTTTGGATAGGAATGTGGCTCCCATAGGCTCATAGGTTCAAGTGCTTGCCATGGAATGGCACTGTTTGAAGGCATTAAGAGGTTGTTGAAGGAAGTATGATACTGAGGGTGGGCCTTGGAGTTTCAAATGCTCCAGAAGGACCAAGTCTGTCTGTCTCTCTCTCTGTCTGTGTCTGTCTCCGTCTCTCTCTGTCTCTCTCTGTCTCTCTCTCTCTCTCTGTCTGTCTGTCTCTCTCTCTCCTCTCTCTCTCTCTCTTTCTCTCTCTCTCTCTTCCTTTTTCTCTTTTTCTCTTTCTCTTTCCCTGCTGCCTGTCAATCTGGATGCATAACTCACAACTGCCTCTCCAGTACCATGCATGCCTGTGTACTGCCATGCTTTCTACCATGACAACAACGGACTAAAACTCTGAATGTAAGCAGTCTCCAATGAAATATTTTTTTCATAAGAGTTGCTGTGGTTGTGGCACCTCTTCACAGCACTAGAGCACTGACTAAGAACAGAATAGGTTTTGCCTTATGGCCTATCTAGCCATATGTTTCTACCACTAATAATAGTATTGTGTATGGGTTTTATCTCATGAAACAGGTCTTAATATGACTCAGAATATGAATCACTAATCCCATGCTATGGATAATACTAGTGGACCACTGGGTATGTCTTATCAAGCTGATAGTTCTTGCAACTTTCAGAGTTGACCTGCTTTTTATTTTTGTGAACTAGCACACCTTCTGCAGCTCTCCAAATCTTTCCTTTTCTTTCTTTCTCTTTTTTTTTCTAAGAAGTATACCCTTATGTCACCTGGGTAGTCTAAAACTCTCTTTATAGGATAGGCTGGTCTCAAACTCAAAACAATCTGTCCTGAATGCTCGAAGTAAAGTCATGCATCAGCACAGATTGCTGTTCTCAGAGCTTGAAAAGGAGTACTCCATATTAGTGAACAATGCTGCTCTCAGAAGGCATGGGTTATTAAATGAAAATAACAACTTCAGGCACAAAGTTACGTCCTTGATAATTATTGGTCAGAGAAGCGCTAGAGGCAGTTCCCTAAACAATATATAATATCATTGTGATATTAACTAGATGATAAGACTCTATTGCTCAAGACTCAATACAGTTTGTTTGAAGGACACAGCCTTTGGCTTTTGGGTTAGCACACTGCTGGCTAGCTTTCATAGTGCTGGGTGTTGTGCAGGGTGCTAGCAGAAAAAAACACAAATCAAAAGACATTCATCCAGTGTTGAAAACTGCATGCTAGGATATCAACTTGCCAGACAAGATGTGCCCATCACTCCAATAGGCGGAAGACTGTGAGGGTAACCATTTACTTTTTTGCTATTTGGAGCTTGTTTCACAGAGGCATTTCAGGCTGGTATTATAAGCATGCTTAAGACATATAACTGGGGATGTCATGGGTCCTAAGGGGGAGTCTAGTAATATTGTTTTCCTAAATGGAAAACTAACTTCTACATATTTATGCTTATATTCACATATTTGTGCTGCACCCAACATTGGCCAGAAATCTCCTTATTGCAATAGTTGTGATGAATGCAGAATCACATTCCTCTTTGAAGTCCTGAGAACAAATTGACTATGAGTTCTCAGTCATTGATTGAACATCCATATCAATGACCCACCCCCTACCCCAAGGCTCAGATGATATCACAAAAGAAGGGGCAGAAATGACATAAGAGTCATAGGGTGGAAAGGTGTATGTGAAATATTATGCAATGAACATGACATGATATTTGCATACATGGACTCATAATAACAGGCATTAGCTATACAAGACATGTATATGATGAAGCCAAATAAACATTCCAGTGAAGAAGAGAAGGGTTCTTGAGGTTCCACTTCTAGTGTAGGAACTATTTGTAGATGATTGCTTGGAGATGAATGGTCACTTTTCTTTAGAAGCTTGGCTACTGGAAAGCTCCCCATACCCCAGTAGGGAATGATCCTATGCTTATGTGCACATGAACAGCCCTAAGTGGACAAAGAGGATTAGTTACATAAATAAAAGTTATGAATGGAAATGGTGAAATTGGAAAGGAGATAAGATGACAGTTACTTGAGGGGGTATCTAGGAGTAAATGTGATGAAAATAAATTATATTATCAAGGGAAGAGATATTAAAGAAAAAGACAATAGGCTTGAGGTTGGCAGCATATTTCCCCACCTACTTCAGCATGTTCACTGATGTCACCCTTGTTAAACTCATGTGTGGACAGTCATGTTGGCAAGACTTTTAGCTTCTCGTAGCATTGGAAGACACAGTTTCACAGCATCCTCCCTGATCCTTTGTCTTTTACAGTCTTTCTGCACCATTTTCCTCAATGTTTTCTGAGTTTTATATGATGAAGTCTATTGGTTGTTTTGTTGGTGGTGGTGGTGGTGAGTTTTTTATTGTTGTTGCTTTGGTTTTTGTTTGCTTGTTTGTTTGGTGGTGATCTCTGCTGTTGAAAAGAAGTTTCTTTGATGAGGAGTAAAGACTACACTTATATTTGTGTATAAGAATGAATGTTAATAGATTGCTGTAGGGATTATATGAGCCAACCTTATACAAAGTTTTATAGGCAACTGAGGAAAGGTGGGAGTGAGAGAGGTGGTCTTTCCCTGTGAAGAGCACACTAATTTGTTGTTCAGTGCCAAAAGGTCAACCCTGAAAACATCTATCTATCTATCTATCTATCTATCTATCTATCATCTATCATCTATCTATCTATCCTTCTATCTATCTATCTCCTGATAAATTCAATTACAAAGGCCATGAATTTAAAGGAGAGTGGGACATGATATATGGGGAGGGTTTGCAGGTGGGGGAATGAAGGAGGAAATGTAATTATAGTGTCATCTCAAAAATAAAATTAAAGAGAGGCAGAGACAGAGGAAAGAAACAGAAGGATATACCCAAGGTGAGTATCAGCTTCTCAAGATGAAAGAGCTGCCTTCAAGCATTTTAACAAGTACGATTCTGTGTGTTTGAAGTGATATTTTTCAACAGACATAATATGAATCTACCTTTAAATGATTAAGCCATATGTTTTAAACACATGTAATTCTATTCAAGTAATTTTCTTTTGTAAATGAGATTCAAAAGTGTTTTATGAGGTATACTGTACAGGTTTTCAGCCAAAGATAGAAAAACAGGCAAGGAATTCTTACTATACATAGGTTACAAGAAGGTCGCAGTATGTTTTCAAGGTAAATATAATCCATAATCTTGTTTCTGAGATTTTAGCATAAAGGTACAGACACACACACACACACACACACACACACACACATATTCTCAAATAAGTTTTTCTAGCTATTTCAGGATGTTTTTGTTGTTGTTATGTGTATTCCAAGTTAGCTTTGAACTCACTATGTTCAGTCAGGTTGGTCTCAAACACAAAAGAATCCTGCTGCCTCTGCCTGCTAAGTCTAGGATTCCAGGTATAAGGTATCATGTGGGGTTTAGCTTTTATATCACATATGTTTGTAGTATCTCTCAAAGGAAGAAATATTGTGTCTTACACAGGCTTCGGCTGCATCAAAATTCTTGTCTCCCAGTCAACAAGAGACTTCAACTGAATCCCCAGGCTAATAGACTTTGTCCCCTTCCCAAGTCCTCTTAATTGTCACTGTCTATTTCTGCCCTGACCTCACTTCCTGGGTGGGAAGTAAGTAGATCCTTATGCACATGGTGTAAGTGTGAAGGCTCCAACTCAGGAATGGGAGAAAAAGATGCCAGTACTTAGTCTTCCTTCAGGCTCCAGCATATCTCATTCCCTTAATACCTACAGCATGATTTATTCAGTACCTGAAAGTCATATTTATTTTAACTTGCTTATAGTATTGCAAATCTCCTTAACCTATGAATATTTAAGAAAGCTTGTCACTTTATAGCCTGAAACAAAATATAACTAATTGGACCTCAAATAAGTTAATTTTGCTTTGTTATGCCTTAATTTTGGGAGAATTTCATACACAAATATTATATTTAGATTATTTCTAACCCCCTCTTTACTTCCAACTATGCCCATGTTCCCCCACTCTTAAAATTTGTGACTTCTTCCTATGTATTATATGTATGTATACATATGTGAATGTATATACATAATGTATATGTAAATATAGCCTGCTGGGTCTCTTTAGTGTTCCTGTTATGCTCATATGTTTAGGGACTGAATAACCTATTGGACTTGTTCCTGGAAAAACCTGATCTTCCCTCTCTGAACAGCCATTAATTGTTGCATTAAGAATCTGTAACACTTTGTCAAGGGGCAGGTCCTTGTGACGTTTCATCCTTCCATGTTGGCATGTCAACTAGTGTTTCAAGTGACTATTCTAACCACTTATTTTTATATCTATAGATAAGTGTAGCATTTACCCCTCACCAAAGAAGCTTTCTTTTCTTTTTCTTTTTTTTTAATCAGTGGAAAACCATTACAGAAATCCACAGATCATTGAAACTCAGAGAACTGCTGAATGTGGAGTATACAGTCCCAGTTGTACAGTCTACAACGCAACCCCTATACCTAAGGCTCAGGGAACACTGCAGAAGAGGAAGTGAAACGATTAGAAAAGGCAGGGCTCAAGGACCTCTGCTAGGATATTGCCTCTTCTGTATATGACAACCAAGCTAATTTTATGTGATTCTTTTGAAAGCATCCCAAAAAACTTTACAGGAGAAAAATGTTGTCTCAACACTCTGCTTTTCTCAAAAAGAGGGAGGGGTCCTTCATGTACTTCAAAAGCACCAATTTACTTATTCCTTCCCTCTTCTATGTAATTCGTATGGAGAAATAATCAACTGTCATTTTAAAAATGCCATCTGCTCTGTCCCTTTTGGCTTTATCCCTGTGGTGCACACTGACATGATAACCAAATGTCATCATTTGCTTCTCTTTGCCTACAGCCTTCTCTTGCTACAGACTTTTCATCTCTCATACACTGCAAGCTACATGGGTTTGGGAATTACCATTTTCCTAACAGCAGTAATCCACCAAGAAGCCAGAATTGTGTGTTTCCGTTCTTTTTCCCTTGTGTAGAGTAACCCTGAAATCCATGTTCTGTATCCAATATTCAGACTTATGTACAAGAAGTAAATTCCAGTTGCCCACAGTGACCCTAATCTTGGGAGTGAAGCTTGTGTCATCTACCTCATTGCCCTGATGTTTTCAGTGTTGCCCTCCGAAATAAAACATATGCTCTCAAATCCGTGATGGGATTCTTTGTCTATGAAAGGCAAACTAAAACAGCTGCTCTTAAACTAAATCACATCTATTCTTCAAAACTTACATTCAACACTTCCATAGGACTCTGATCTTTTTCTATATTTAGAATTCTGAGGCTTACAACTCAGAAAAGACTATAGATAATTTTATTCCAAGATCATATTTTTTAGAGAAGAAACCTGGATGGGAGGTGGCTAGTTTGCAGATATTAACTACCCTTTTGGTGTTAAAGCATAGTGTTTCATTTTGTTCACCCTCTGTCTGGGATAAGCCATATCAGATTAAATATGAGGTCAGAAAAAATGTACTTCACTAGAGAGATGGGGCAAACTTACAGGAAGCAGAGAAAAATATTGAGAAGACAGGGAAGGACTGGAGAAAGAAAACACAATTACTTAAGAATGAAACATGAAAGAGGATCCAGAAAGTGACTTTGGCTATAAAGCATGGACTTTTCCTTTAAGCCTGTAGATAACTAAACAGAATGAAAATTAGATCTGTCTCTGCCTTTATCTTGTCTTTTTTTGTGTCTCATTGAATTTTCTGAACATACAGAAATAAGTCCTTGTCTTAAACCTGCAACCACCTTGCATTCTAGAAAGAACAAAAGCCATATGAGGGCAAATATCCACCAATAGCAAACGCCCCAGAGCAGAAGGGATCTGACATCCACTGTCTCCTCAAGCAATAAACACTTCTCCAGATAACCCTGCAGAACCAGAGCTGATATAATGAGAATAACGAAGAAATCTAGACCAGAAAGGTTTACAATACCTTTTGCCTTTTGTCCCAGTCTTCTCTGTGCTTAAGTTTAATCTCTTGTCAGCACCCCAAAGATGGACTTGGAGTTACTAGACCCTTTGAATAAACCTTCCCTCAGTGATTTTCAGCATAACTGGTCCCTTTAATTAGCACATTGGGACTGACAGCCAAGTCTAGTTTATTGGTGCTGCTAAAGCTGAGGCTTTTGCCCAAAATCCCACAAAGCACAGTTACAGAAGGGAATAATAGGTGGTCCATTTTCTATTCCCACTAGAACTAAATGGAGAGCTTTTGAAGTCACTAAAACCTGGATCCAGTCCCTACAGAACCTGATTTAATTAATTTGGTGTTCAGCCTTGGCATTGGGACTTTAAGGAATTCCAGCTGACTTTAGCATGAAGCCAAGATTGCAAACCACTGGCTTTGTGTTAACAAACTATATTATTTCTCCATTATTAAGATAAGAAATTATACTGCCTCTCAGAGCCAAAAGAGGCTCAAAAGATACTTTAAAATGAAGAAGTGAGAAAATAGTATATTTTAAATTCTTATTTTTAATTAACAAGTATAATAAAAAACAGTGAGATGTAACTTTTCTTTAACACATAGTCTTTGTTATAAACTGAATAATGGCCCCAAAGATATCTATGTCTTAAAACCCAGAACCTGAAATGCAAGTTTTCTCATAAGTGAAGCTTTATAGTTATAGTTAAATTAAGGATCCCTGGCTGGAGAGGTTATGTTAGATTACCAGAACGGACCCAGTAGGATCACAACTGTTCTCACAAGATGGAGTCAGGAATGTTGAACTAGCAGAAGTGTGTGATTTGCATGGCTAGGATCAGCCTCCATAAGAATTCATTAAACAGGCCTCTGGAAGGTTGGCAGCAATATATTCCTTCACACCTAAAACCTAAAAGAGACTGTGTGATGCCAAAGCCTTGATTTGATCATTTCTCACCTTTAGAATGATAACATGAGACATTTATGATGTTTTAACCCACTAGGTTTTGGGACAAACTGTATCCATGGTGATTGGAAAGTAAGAAAACATAGGGGTTATTAACTAGTAATCACTAGTTACAAAGACAGACTTTTAAAATAATTTAATAAACATTCTCCTTTAATTCTATATCCTACTCACATCCCTGGGAAATTTGAATGTAATGATTTAAATGAAATATCAAAATTAGAGCCCTTTGAACTTTTGGAAGCTCAAGAAAAATGACTTTCAGTGGTTCCCATTGATGATTCCTGATTCCAAAGGTACATAATTAAATTGTAGTTGATATAACATAGGGAACATACTAAACTTCTGCTTGATTACTTGTTCATTCATGTATCCCCCACATCCACTTCTGTGTCTATTTAATGTTGGCCTCTGCAAAGAGCACTAAGAAGAAAGGCCTATGTATCAACTATGTGGGGCTATGTATCAACTCTGTTTAAGGTAAGTACCTACGTAATTCTTAAACACAGAGACACATTCACATAAAAGCTGGGGTCAGGTGGTAGTGTGTGCTCTGATGGAGAGCACCTATTATACCAGGAACAAAAGAGAGGGCAGGGGTAGATAGTTTTGATAGAAGGTCTCTCTAAGAGAGTAGTCTCCAGCTGTGAGTGTCCAGATGGAAAGATTTAAAGTTCTAGTTTTTGTACACATTGAGGGACCATCTGCAAACACTGGAACTCAGACAGAAAAGAAGGCTTCACCAACTTCAAGCCTGGTTGACAGGAGGAAAAGCTTTGTGGCCTTGGAGAGCTTTGTCGTGGTAAGCCCATGCCAACAATACACAGTTAGCTCACTCCCTACATCAGCCAATATCCTGAACACACATTTGTGCTCTTTGTAACTTCATCTTATACTTTAAGAATTGACTACTTTCACAAGTCATTTTATATGTTGCTAGATTATGTTTGTAAGTATTTTTAATTTTTGATTTATTTTCGTGCATTTTTATATATACAAGTGTTTTGTCCACATGTATTTACATGCATCACAATGCATGTTTGTTGCCTATTGGGGAGGGGTCAGAAAATTGCATTGCATTCCAAAGAACTGGAATTATGGATGGTTGTGAACTGCTATGTGGATACTGGGGAACAAATGACAGGCCTTTGCAAGAGCAACAATTACTCTTAATTGCTGAACCATCTCTTCAGCCTTAATATTTTTAATACATGGAGCTTTTTCTTACCTGTTTGGTTGGCACTAATAATTGACTCAATTATTAATTTGGATAGAGTTTCAGTTTATGAAGAAATCTGTGGAATTTTGTCTATACCTATTCTTGGTCTTTAAACTTTGATCTTTTTTTTTTTTTAGGGAAGCCATCTAATTTTGTTTTGTCTCTGCAGATGAAGTTCTTGATTGTGAACTCAATGTATTCTGTATCAGATTAGATTTTCTATTTATTTTTCACACATTTTTCTAATTTATATATTCTAGATGTTTGTTTCCTCAAGGCTATAAATATATTAGCAAGCTGTTATTTGTTTATAATCCCTTAAAACTATTTTTGTAGGGCAGCAGTAATGTCAACTTTTTCATTAACAAGTTTAATAATTTCAGTATTCTGACCTTGTCTCTTGGTTAGTCTGTGTACAGGTATGTCAATACTATTGATCCTTTTAAAGAGCTGACATTCTGTGCCTTTGATTTTCTCTTACTGTTCTTCTGTTCTCTATTACTAATATTCTCTCTGATGATTTTCTTCCTTTTGCTTACTTCAGACAGTATTTTTGCTTTTCCATCTACTTTTTTCCTTCTTTTCCTGTGGTTTGTGTTACTTATTGGAAGCCTTTAGTCCTCTCTAATAGTGTGTTGACAGCATAAAGTTTTCTTTAAGAACCTGTTTTCTTTTATCCTACAACATCTGGGCATATGTTTGTTCTCATTTATTTCAAAACATTACAAAGTATTTTTCTTGGAGACTTATTCCATGACCCTGTGTTATTTGGGAGTCATTCCAGTATAGTCAGAGAAAATACTCTACATGATTCTTTTAAAAGCCATAGCAGGTACCCAATTAGCATCCATCGAGAGAATTGTCGACTATTCAGAAAAAAATGTCTATTCTTCTGATGGGTGTCCTCTTTCAAAGATGTTAGTTATCTCTCATTGGCTTATAACATTATTTATTATTATTGTATCCCCCTTGATCTTCTCTGCAGTTGTGATATTACTAAAATCAGAGCACTAAGGTCTACAACCACTCCTACTAAGCTCTCTGCTTCCTTCTTCATTGATCCTACTTCGTGCCTCATGAATATTGGGTCCATGACTTTAAATGAATATGTGTTGCAGTTATTATACTATCTTTATTTGTTAATCATTTTTGCACCATTGAATATCATTTTCTGAATTTAGTAACAGTTTTTGTTCTGGAATTCTGTCTTAGTTTCTTTTCCCTTTACTGATACAACATACCCTGAGAAAAACAGCATAAATGGAGAAATGTCTTATCTTTTATTGCAGTTCCAGGGGGATCCAATCCATCATGACAGAAAAGATATGACTGAAGGTAGGAGATTCATGTGGCAAAGACAGGACATGATTGGTCATATTGCCTTTCAACACAGGAATGACTATGAACATGAAGTGCAGCCAGGCTATAAAGCCTCAATGCGCCACCTCATGAAGGCTCCATAACTCTCCCAAATAAGACCATCCACTGCTTTCTAAGTGTCATGTGAATGTATGAGGGACGTTTTATTTAAAACCATGAGCATCTTATGTTTAATTTTAGTATATCAGTTAGGGTTCTCCAGAGAGTTAGAAGTGACAGTGTGTGTGTGTGTGTGTGTGTGTGTGTGTGTGTGCACATATGTATGTGTGTGTGTGTTATTTATTGTGGAAACCAGCTAAGAAAGGATAATGAAGCTGACAGAAAATGAGAAAGGCTGTTATAATAATTAAGTTTGAATCTGAATGCCTAATAACCTAGAGTTTGTATGATGATGATGAGAAAGATAAGGGTGAGACCCTCAGTAGATTACATGATGCCTATCTACATCAATGGTGAATATGCCTTTAATGTATATATCAATGGAGATCCAAATACTGAACAATTCCAAAAGGCTCTGCAAACACAGCTAGAAATCACATGTAGTCAGTTATATGGACAGTTATATGAGTCATTTGACTCAGGAACATTCACTCATAAAATCAACATAACAGTTAATATACTATATGCAATCAAGACATTTTTGCTTACTATCTCTGTGAAATACTTTAAGCACATACACACATGTACACACACATAGTCACACACATATTTGTGAAATTTTGAACTTCTTTTTGGATGTAATAAAGTTAAATGAAAACATTTTTAAATTATTTTATCTTTAATTTGAGTTTATATCCAATTTTATTTGTAATTACTCATAGGTAACATTTATATCTATCAATTTGTTATTGGTTTTTGATATATTGTATTTTGGTTTCATTTTGTCAATTAATGCGTTTTGTATTAACTAAGTTTTTCTAGTTTTTTTTTCAATTTTAATTCCCTTTATTTACCATTTCTTAGGTAATTTTCCCAATGATTGTTCAAGAGATCACAATTAACATCTTAATTTCTAGTAGTATTAGCATGCATTTAAGTTTCATAACACACCAAAACTTTATTCCAATGCAACTAAATTTCTCTAAGTTTTTTTTTTCCACCATTGCCATAGAAACAACATCATACAGCTTGGTTCATCAGTGCAGCTGTATAATTATTGGTTTATGCAAATACTTTTTAAATTACACATGAGAAAAACACTTCAAAGCAAAATACATTTACATCAACTTTGATGTGAACCTATATAGTTGACTTTACCAATACTCTTTACTTTTCTCCCTTAACACCCATTTATACTTAGTGTTCTTTATGATTTGAACCTGAAATGTTCTCCACAATTTCTTGTTTTTAATGATTGTTCAAGCTGACAGCTCTATTTTAGGAGACTTCGGGTTGAAGAGCTTGTGCCTACTGTGTCCTAGTGGACCCAGAGCTTGAAAGTCATACCAGGCACGTGGTTACTCCACACTCCCTGGTTCAGCTTTGCTGTTACAAGAAAACTTCTGATGCCTTGAATGAGCTACTCCATCATGCTTTCCATCGAATGATAGATTCAATCCCTTGGCAACCATGAGGATTCTCTTAAGTTGTTGCTGTCAAGTACTGTTAGCACAACACAAGAGTTGCCCATGCTGTGTCAGTCCATTTCAACCTGAAAGACTATACCCTGCCTTTCCCTAACTAGCTCCTGCAAGGCTGCTGTTTTCAACCAGGATTACAGGCTGGATGCTTTCCAGGGTAGCACAAAGCAGAATATGGGATGGAAGGACCCTACTAGATAAGTGTCCTGAGGCTGTTGACTGCTTTGTTGAGATCCATCCTCTGATACTGATTAAATGTTTCTCATATAACTGGAAGACTTTGATTAATTTCCAGAATTCTGGAAATGTTGATACTACTTTTGACAGATTTCATATAGCTTTGCAAAGGAGAGAATTTTCAGATGTCTTTGCTCAGCCATTTTTGCTGACATCCATCTTCTACAATATTTTGATGTATTAGAAACATATAAAATATCAAAGGGGAAATTAGAAAGATTTAAAACTTATTTTTATTTGCTTCTCAGCATTCTCAAGCAATGAAACAATATGCTATGTATGCCAGAGTCTACCTTTCCGAACATTCTGCATATCCAGTTCACTATATCAAATAAGTTGCTCCAAGCATGGCTGTAGAATATTCTAGTGACATAGAAAAATAATTCAAGTATTTTGTGTTCAAAATAGTAACAAGAACTTGATGAGCTCTTGCAGAAGGTAAACAATAAAGAGGTTTATTTTTAGAGGGGTAGCTTTATAAGTCATGCAAGCTATGGTAAACTTACCCTTTTTTTTTTTTTTTGGTTTTTGTTAGACGATTTATGGCCTTGATATTTTGTATTATTATTATAAATTTAATACTCTTTCTGCAAACTAGGTAAAGGTGTGTATTTAGTTCCTGTCTAATCTGATCCAGAAAATTAATTGAGCAAAAAATACCACTTGTCCTATTTCAGATCCTACATTGCATCTTTCAATGTCCTTGAAATTACAGTTTATCATTACAAACCTGGAGTACATTTTGATGCAGGTTGCATTCATGAATAACCTCCATGCCAACATTCCAATTTCATCTTCCAATTATATTATCTGTACAGTCACAGAAAACAAACAAACACTATAACATATAAGACCTCATTACATGGTGCCTATGAACTGTGAACTATGCAAATGAAAATGACATCATTCATTGGAGAGGGTACTTTTTCAGATATATAGTCTCCCAAATTAAAATACAAATCTCAGCAAAATCTCATGTGATTTACAGATACACTGAAAACTGAGAGGGCCTAGCATGAATAATCTAGCAACAGCTTATTGAAATTTGATTGTATACACTCCATTAAGGAAGGCCTCAGGGACTATCAGAGTTTGTTTTTGGTATTTTTTACTATTCTCTTCATTGCAAAGGCAACAGGGCAGCTAAAAATATTCTAGCCACAAAGTAGCCTCTTGTAAATTATTAACTGAGCTATATTAAGAATCATTGTACATAATAGTTCAGTGTAATTTTAATGACAAGAAACAGAGAAAAGGCATGTGTTTACCTTGCTTGGGAAAGTGAATTTATGCTGTCTAGAGTAGTTTTACACCTACTTAATTTTAGGGACTGAACAATATCTATACTTTCTCTGGCCCTTTCTACCAAAAGATTTCAAACTCTATTCTCAGCCTTTTTAATATGTGAAAATTTAAATGCAGATGATGAGCATCAGGTCTTGTATTGTTGCATACAGGTAAACTTTCTTCAATTTCTTAACCCTACGAATTGTCATATCATGTGACAAGTACAACAGCAGGTTGTTCAAAAATCTTGAAAGGTACAGCTGGATGCATCAGATCAACAACATGAGTTCCCCGAAATCTGTAAGCAGAGCTTGAGAAAGGGATTCAGACTCATGTTAGAAACTGAAAATGAGCTTTCAAGCAACAGGAAGTGAGAGAAAAAAAGGTCAGTAGAAAGAGATCTGAGCAGTGTGGGATGAACTGATGTGGTATCAACTGGAGTCTGGCTTCACACTGACTCTGTAGGCATAATGTTAAGTGAAGTCCACCACGCAGCTCCAGTTGAGTCAAGGGGACCAAGAGATGATGTGCCTGTGACATCAGTCATTGTCTACATCTAGAATGTAGGCACAACCTAGGCTGTTTGAGCAGAGGTCACTTCTCTAGAGCCTCTGAGGGTGCTGCAATAATGAGCCTCATATCTGGGAGATCAGTGTTCCAGCCAGAACAAAAAGAAAAATGTGTGGGTGATCAAAAGGTCTACCATGTGATCAGCCAGGAATAGAGTGCCTCCACACTGCTCTTCATGAGTAGAGAGCTTAGTATGACAGGATGGCCTCATACTGTAGACACAACCAGAAAAAGAAGAAACATGTTTATGTAGGGCATTTTCTCTACTCATTTTTATTATTTAACCTGTATACTTTTTGTCCCTAGGATATACATAACTCAATTTTGGGCATTTTGTTTTCCTAAGAATTTCATCATATAGTTTCTTACTTTAAATTTTCTTAAATTCTTGGTCAGAAGCAGAGTTGAGTGCAGGCAGTAATCTAAGATGTGACAGCAAGAAGCACATACAAGTAGACAAAACAGTTAATACAAGGGAGAAGATAAAGATTAAAGTAAGTTGAGTGTGAGAAAGAAGGAAAGGCAGACCTAGTGGTGTACATCAGTAATCCTGAGGCTCAAGCAAAAGGATCAGGGGTTCAAGGTCAGCTGAGGATACACAGAAAAACCCTTTCTTAAGAAGAAAAAGAAAATGGAAAACAGCAAAATTCATCATTAAATGAAAATATAGCAAGATGAATTGACCTGCCTAAATTTGGCACACATCCATTAAGTGCCAACTCTATCCATGCCCTGATAGGTACTCAGCCTCATGCCAGGCAGCACAATCAGAACTTATCAAAGGGGTCCTCCCACATGAGTGGGAAGTGGAACCTACTGAAAAGCCTGTGATGTGACGGTTAATTTTAAATGTTTTTACCTTAGCACAAGGTAGAATAATCTGGGAAGGGGTCTCAACTGAGGGAGTATGTAGATAGAGTTGGACTGTGAACATGCATGTCTTTAGGGAATTGCCTTGAGTGTTAACTGACCCATCCCACCATGGATGGCACCATTCCTGAGGCTGAGGCTGCACTTTGAAGGATAGAAGAGGGAAACAGTAAATGAGTAAACAAGCAGGCCCACGGGTACTTCTTAACAGTGTATATGATATGACCTGTTGTGTAAATTCTTGCTTAACTTCCTCTCAGTCTTGGAGTGCAACCTGGAATTATGAGCCAGTAAACTACACCCTACAACTGATTTTGATCAGTTTTTTAACATACTAAAGAAATGAAACTAGAATACTATCCTATAAAGAAATGTTAATTTTCACTCTCTGTGTGTCTCTTTCTGTCTCTCTCTGTCTCTGTCTCTCTCTGTCTCTGTCTCTGTCTCTCTCTCTCTCTCTCTCTCTCTCTCTCTCGTGTGTGTGTGTGTGTGTGTGTGTGTGTGTGTGTGTGTGTGTGTGTGAATGTATTTAATGTGTTGGGTGTGGGGGTGCTCATATGTAGATCAGCTCACATGGAGGCCAGAAGTTAACCTTGAGTGTTTTTTTTTTTTTTTATATTGTCCATCTTGGTTTTGAGATATGTTATTTTACTGACCAACTCAGTTAGTAGGCTAGGTTGGCTGACAGTGAGCCCCAGAGACCTACGTAATTCTATTTCTCAAATGTTGTTACATATGTTTACCACCAGGCTTGGCTTTTTAAGCATGAGTTCTATGATCAAACTCATGTCCTTGGGGTTGCATACAAGCACTCGTGAGACCAAGTTACCTCCCTAGCCAAATGTTGCCTTTTTTCTGACTATCGGAAAAGCAACTTGACTGACTCAAGACCAGCCTGTGAGAGGCTGGACAATCTCTCAACCAGAGTGGACACTCCATAACCTCAGATGGAATGAGACCCCTGAGCCAAGCCTCAGGCAACCAAGATTCTAGTCCATACTGGTAAGACATTTCACAAAATATTTCACAAGCTTTAAATTTTTTTTTATGGTTGCTTTCTTTGTTGCTAAAGAAGACTGAGCTTAAAGAGGGTTACTGTCTTCTGCTGTGAACAGTTCAGACAAAACCCCATGCCTCACTTATGGACCAAAGAACTTGTCTGCTCTGCTATGTTGTCTTTTGCCTTTAAACTGGTGTGGTTTAATTTCAGCCCTCTTACTTAATTTCTTTGCCCATTTTCAAGGCCCATAAAACAACATTCTTTTTCATTTGCTAGAAATTACCCACCACATATCTCTCTTAAGTAAACATCTAGTGGAAATTTTTCACCTCATGAATTTTCATAACACATCAAATTGAGTCACACCCTCTATGTGCAGAGAAAACTCTCCTCTGGCACTCCTTTGCTTTCCACTAACAAAGAAAGTTCTATAAAACATTTATTATTAATGTTGCATGATATTTTCATGAAGAAGTAATATTTGTGAGGGAAAAAATATGCTGGTTGATAAAATAAATTGTGCTTGTGGGAAACCTACTCAGACTGAAAAGCAACTACAAAGCTAAATGAATGGTAGCTTGCACACTCCGTGTCCACAAAAAAAGTACAATCAGATGTGTAAGTGACAATGGTCCTCAGAGCCTATTTAACTGTCTATACATGATTATAGAAGGAAGCAAGATCTACTTATACCCCTGTCTTTATAAGGACAGCTGAACAGTGTACACCTGAAACATCCAGACTGAAGGGATCCATAGCACACACAGTCAATATGATGAAAGGAAGAAAGGAAAGACAACATCATCCAGGGCAATGGTGTAACAAATGTTCTAAGTGCAATAGTTATACTTACCTGGTCCTAGATGAGAATTTGGCCATCATTTAAATGGAAGAAAATTATTGTGGGAGATATTTTAAAACAGTGGCACCTGATCTGTCTTGAGATACAGGGCTGCCATGTTCCCTACTAAGCAAGGCCTGTGGCCACGAGCAGCAGTGGTGTATTTCAGTCAGGTCAGACCACCGGCTCAGGTGGCCAGAGACACCAGCTCTGTCACCACAAGACGCCAGTGTGGCTGGGCTTTGCTCAGACCATCCCGCCATCCATGCAGGCCCAGTAGGAAATGAGACTCTAATGCTTAAATATTAATCAAAGGCTTTATATATTTGGTAATTTCTCAATAATAATATGCCCACATAATTATAGATGTTTCAAATTAACTAACCTAGATATAAGTTGTTACCCAGGACTGCTGCTGGTACATGAGTGGTCATCCATGTCACCTCCTACATCTCTCTGTCTCTCCCTCTCCTCACTCCTCCTCTTCTTTTTCCTCTTCTTCTCCTTAATCCTCCCACCTTAGCTCCGCCTACAGAAAAATCACTTGGTAAGAAGGAGGATGATGGAGGATCTTTTGGCTGCATGTCCAAGAGTGGTATAGCTGGTTCTTGAGGCAGAACTCATCCACATTTTCAGAGAAATGACAAAATTGATGTTCAAAGTGGTTGTACAAGTTTATACTCATATCAGAAATGGAGGAGTATGCCCTTTCGTCCACATCCTCACCAGTATGTTCCACTTGAGATTTTGATCTTAGACATGCTGGTACATGTAAGGTGGAAACTAAAAGTCATTTTGATTTGCATTTCTTTGATGACTAAGGATGTTGAAATTTATTCAAGTACCTCTAGGCCATTAGAGATTTCTCCATTGAGAATACTCTGTTTATATCTGTACCAACACTTTCAAGTTGGATTGTTGATGGCTATTTTCTTGAGTTCTTTATATATTTTGCCTATCAGCCCTCTGTCATTTGTAGGGCTGGTGAAGATCTTTACCCATTCTGTAGACTGCCATTTTGTCCTTTTGATGGTGTCTTTTGTCATACAGTACCTTTTCAGTTTCATGAAGTACTGTTTATTAATTGCTAATCTTAGAGCCTGAGTTGGTATGTTGTTCAATTCATAAATTTGTTTTCTGTACCAGTGCATCCAAGGCTATTCCCCACTTTCTGTCCTATTAGATTTAGTGTATCTAGTTTTACATTGAGGTCTTTGATCCACTTGGACTTGAATTTTATGCAGGGTGATAGATCTATAGCTATTTGCATTCTTCTATATGCAGACATCCAGTTATCTAGCACCATTTGTTGAAGATGCTTTCTTTTTCCTTTGTGCAGTTTTGGTTTCTTTGTTAAAAATCAAGTGTCCATAGGTGTGTGGGTTTACTTCAGAGTCTTCAATTCAATTCCTTTGATCAATCTGTTTTTATGCCAATGTCATGCAATTTTTCTTACTATTTTTCTGTAGTACAGTGTAAAATCACAGACAGTGATACAAACAGAAGTTCTTTTTATTGTTTTAGCTATCCTGAGTTTTTGTTTTTCCATATAAAGTTGAGTACTATTTTTTTAAAAAAGATTTATAAAGAATTGTGTGGCAATGGTTATGGGAAGTGTGTTGAATTCATAAATTTCTTTGATAAGACATTTGCTCAACTATGTTCATAGCATCTTTACTCATAATAGCCAGAAATTGAAAACAATTTAGATAGATATTCCTCAACCAAAGAATGAATAAAGAAAATGTGGTACATTTATATGATGAGATATAACTCAGTTATTAAAAACAATGACATGAAATTTGAAGGCAAATGGATGGAACTAGACAACACTATCTTTAGTGAGGTAATCTAGACCCTGAAGGTCATGCATGGTATTTACTCACTTATAAGTGGGTATTACCCATAAAGTATTGGATAACCATGCTACAGTCCACAGATCCAAATAAGCTAAGTAACAAGTAGTGCCCAAAGGAAGATGCTTGATTCTCACTGAGAAGGGAAAATAGAATAAATATCAGGGATGGGTAAAGGGATGTGGCTAGATGGGAGAGGAAGTGGGGAAAGGAGGAGGGACCAAGTGAATGAAGGACAGAAGGTGAGAGGACTGGGAGAGAGACCTGTAATCAATGGAATGGAGGCACATCTCTGGGACAAGCTAGAAATCTATAATGATGGAAACTCCCAGGAACCTATAAGAGGAACACTAATATAACTCCAAGCAATTGGGGGATATGAAACCTGAAATGGCCATTTCCTGTAACACAAAAAGACTTCCAGTCAAGGCTCTGTGATCCCCAACCCAGTCACAAAAGCTTAGACCCACAATTTGTCCTGCCTACAAGATGTGTAAAGGAAATGATGGAGTAGAAACTAAGGGAATGGTCAATCAATGACTGGAGACCCATGCCATAAGAGAGAGCCTACCATTAGTACTGTTAATGATATTCTGCTAAACTTACAGATAGATGCCTAGCATATCTGACATTTGAGAGGCTTTATCTAGTTTCTAATGAAAACAAATGGAGAGACCCACAACCAAACATCACATGTTCCATGTGAGATAATGTTAAAAAGAGGAAAGAAGAATTGAAGAACCCCTAGAGGTCAAAGACAAGAAGACCTTCAGAATCAGCTAACCTGGGCCCATAGATGCCCACGGAGACTGAACTACTAAACAAAGAGCATGCATGGGATGGACCTAGACCGTCTTCACATGTGTAAAAGTTGCAGAGCTTGGTCTTCATGTGGAACTCATAACAGCATGAGCAGGGTGCTATATCTGACTCCGTTGTCTGCCTTTGGGTCCCTTTCCCTCTCGTGGACTTCCTTGCCTAGCCATAGTAGGAGAAGATTCATCTGGTCCCACTGCAACTTGATATGCCAAGGTGGGTTGATATCCATAGGAGGACTCCTCTTTTTTTGAGGAGGAAGAGGGGATGGTGGGATTGTGGAGAGGAGAGGGGAGAAGGGACTGAGGAGAGGAGAAAGGAGAATCTGTAATGGTAATTACATATAAATAAAAATAGAATAGAAAGAAAATAATTTATTATTAAACAATAATAATAAATAAAAATTAATTAATTAAGAAAAGGAAAGAGACTGATGGTACCACATATTTTAGAAAGGTGGTACTTGACTGGGATTAGAACTCGTAAGTAGAAATAAAACAGCCAAGGGTTTATTTTGTGTACTTGTGTTCTGCAGTAAGTCTCATTATTCAAAACCCAAAGCTTCATGAAAATACAGACATGCTGGAGTCTCTGAAAGTCATGCAGGAACTTAATCATGCAGGGATGCCCGCAAGAGCTCATTCAAGGTTTGAGATTTGCTGAGGGGAGCCTCATGTGGAGTCACGTGAAAAAGTCTCATTTCCTTTTATACAAGAGCCTTAGTCTGGGGGAGGAAGCAGATTGTGGTATAAAGGGAATGAAGAAGGCAGACAGTGGAATGGAGCAAACGGAGATAGTGAAATGAGAAGAGTTGTAAAGAAGAAAACTGAGAGAGAGGAGGAGCTAGAGGTGCCTACAACCAAGGTATAGGGTACGTGTGTGAAAATATCAAAGGATACATAAAACACAATTTAAAGAAAAAAAAGAGGAAAGCAGAAAAGGGAAGGAAAGAGGAAAGGGAGTAAAGGGAGAAGAAAGGTAGCCAGGAAGAAAGGTAGACACAGGCATGCAGACCAGAGGGAAAGCAGCTGCATTCTTCCCTCTGGAGAGACTGCCCCTTCATACATGTTGACACATGCTAGATGCTTTATATCAATGCTATTCCTTTATTAGAACTTCCAACCAGTGCTACAGATAATCACCCCCCTTAGTTTGCTTTTTATTGCTATGATAAACATGAAAACTAGAAGCAAGTTGGGAGGAAGGGTCTATGTCAGCTTACATTCTTGATCCACCCTACTTTGAAGAAAAGTCAGAGCAGGAACTCAATGTAAAAACCTCAAGCCATGAACTGAAGCAGAGGCTGTGGAGGAATGTTTCCTATTGGCTCATTTCCCATGGCTTGCTCAATGTTTTCATATATAACCCCAGATCACCTACCTGCCCAGTAACAGTACTGCCACTGGGGCCAGCCCCTCCCACATTGATCATCAATCAAGAAAACACCCACCACAGAGTTTGCTATAGACCAATCAAATGGAGGCACTTTTTCAGTTTAGGGTTCCTTGTGCCAGATAACCCTTCCTTAGGACAAATTGACAAAATGTCTACCTACTTTTAATTTGCAGAGAGCTCTCTGACATCTCCAAGGAACATGCACATGCTTGAACACCGAGATTCTGTTTTCAGCTTGCCTGGACTTCTCAGGATTACACAGACACAGACACAGACACAGACACAGACACAGACACAGACACAGACACAGACACAGACACAGACACAGACACAGACACACACACACACACAAACACACACACAGACACACACACACACACAGACACACACACAGACACACACACACAGACACACACACAGACACACACACACACAGACACAGACACACACACAGACACACACACAGACACAGACACACACACACACAGACACACACACAGACACACACACACACAGGGAGAGAGAGGGGGGAGAGGGGAGAGAGAGGAGAGAGAGAGGAGAGAGAGGAGAGAGGAGAAAGGAGAGAAGAGAGAGAGGGGGGAGAGAGGGGAGAGAGGGGAGAGAGGGGAGAGGACAGAGGAGAGAGGGGGGAGAGGGAGGAGAGAGGGGAGAGACGGGAGAGGGGGGAGAAGGGGGAGAGGGGAGAGGGGGGAGGGGAGAGGGGGGACGGGAGAGGGGAGAGGGGGAGGGGAGAGGGGAGAGGGGAGAGGGGGGAGGGGGGAGGGGAGAGGGGAGAGGGGGGAGGAGAGAGAGAGAGAGAGAGAGAGAGAGAGAGAGAGAGAGAGAGAGAGAGAGAGAGAGAGAGATTAGTGCTTCTCCCACCAGCCTGGAGAAAACAGGGGGATTTAATGAGCAGCCTCAGTATAGTTTGTACTCAAACTCTGCATTCACACAGGACCACAAAGAAACATGATACTAAACCCTAGAGTTTTCACTTCCAAAGGAGATGTTAGAAGATTGCTTCTGACAGAGACCCTCAAGAGGAATGAGAGTTTCCCACAGCACACATAACTATGAACAAAAAGCCCCTGAAGCATTCAGGCATAATTTCTTTTCTTAATAAAAGATTAATTCCCTTGTAAAAGGCTGTGTGGGGACCATTCTCTGTCACTTAGCAGTGCTGGTTCCATTTCCCCGTGCTGTCACAAAATTGCTCTTGAAAGCCTCCTGATGTACCGTCACCTTGTCATCGCAGAGATGGGGACAACAAATGAAGCCAAGAGGAGCTTTCCTAGGCCATCCCTATTCCTGACATGGGCCAGAATCAGCTCTAGGTTCTGATGTTTTTGCCTTTTCATTTCTACATGATGCCTTGAGGCATCCTTATTCTCAGACTCTCTGTATATTACCCCATGCTCAAAATTGATCTCCCTCTGCAAGCTCTTCCTTCTAGCTGGGAGTTCACTCCCTCTTTTAGTGTCCAGTCTACTTTTTACTGGTGCTGGCAGCTGCTGCCACATTTGAATGTTGCCTGAAAGATAGGCACAGCTGTGGCATATGTTGTATTATTGAATCCTCATAAATCTGTAGATATAAATCTGTATTATTACAAATACAATAAATAATAATACATGCTGAATACATATACATAACTAAATCATATACAATAAAGAACACATCAGAATATGTCTAAGTTATAATACCAACTTTAGTAGTTAGGTTGAAAAGATTATACAATGCTCTTCAGGTAGTAAGACCTGATCACTGAATTTAAATCCCTTTCTTTTGAAATCTGCTCTGTCTTTAGTCCCTGGACAGAGTTGTAGAAAGACATGTGACATTTTACATATGTGACATATCTACCACTATAAGTCAACCAGCAGTCAAAACATTCAGTCTTCATTACTGTTCAAGCATATCCCCTTCATTCAAAGCCAGAGCCCACATTCTCTGCTAAGGAAAGGGGGCATCTTTGGAAGTACTTTCTATCCCAGATCACCAGTAGTGCACCTCTAACACTGGGTTCTAAACCTCCTAGGAATGCAGTGTAACACAGAGAATACTTCCTACTAGTTGACCAAAATGCTTGCAAACTACCTCTGGACTTCTGGATGATGAATCAATGTATATTGTATCAATGCATTTTAAAGCAATACACTACACTCAACATAGTTCATATTTTCAATAAAAATATAAATAACAAAATAAATGAAACCCATAATTCTTACATCTCAAATGACAACCATTAGTATTTGGGTGTCAACTCTCCGGTTTCTCCTTCTTCTACCTATAGATATATGTGTTCAATGTGTGCACTTAAGACAGGCCTTAACGTACACTCATTTATGACCTTTCTGTGTCATATAATTATTGAGAGGTAAAAAAGAAAATTGCATCACCTATGATGACATTTTCTTTGTCTTTTATAAATATGCCCAAAAATGGTAAAAAAGTTACAGACTTTAAGAATCTAAATTTTAGAGATGAACTTCGGGGTTAATAACAGTAGCCATCACAATTCACTTATTAAATGGGTTTGCCTATAGCAAGTACAATGAGTTTTTGTCCTAAGAGGGTTGTCTAGACTGTAAAATGGAGATAATCACAGAAACCTTCTTTATGGTCATGTCAGAAAAAAAGCAAATTCTATATAACATTAATGTTCTTAAAGACTAGCTAGCTAACACTGAGGTTTACAGAGCAGCTAGACACAAAGAGAAGGATGGTTATAATGTTAACCACAATGATGAACATGGTCTTTAAAAGCTTGGAATTTAAGGGGAGGGGTCTGATATATGTAAGAAACAGGGGCAGAGAAAAATTATAAGAGGTAGAGTTGGTGGATGACTTCAAGGAAAAGGGTTTTCAGAGACAACAGGCCTGATGCACATATGAATTCAAAGAGACTTGGACAGTATGAACAAGACCTGCACAATCTCAAACAAGACACAATTTAAGCACAGGGAAGGGGGTGGGACAAGGGCATGGGCATGAAGTCACACCCAACCCAAACAGCTATTCACAATTGATAGCTGCCAGGAGAGAGAAAAATAAGGTTTCTTCAATGGTGTGTCATTGAGTATATGAACTATACCCCAGGGCAGGCATCATGCTCAAGAGTAATCAGCCAATATACACTGTTCTAATTCTACTGTTGTTGCTTTTAAGAGAGAAAACACATGAGTTTGGTAAGGTATGGAAGTGAGGGAGGATCTTGGAGGAGTTAGAAGAGGGGAAGCCTATGACCCAAGTATATTATATGGAATTCTCAGACTACATAGAGATACTTGTACTTTTCATCAAGAAAATAATGTAAACTATATAATTAGAGAATATTTGAGTAATAATAACTTAATCAAACATGAGTATCAATTTCAAAATATCAGAATGGGTTTTAAAAAGTGACATTTGGGAGAATTTGAGCCTCTTTGAATTTCATAGCATCGTGATAAGTGTTATTCTATTCTGTATTACATTCTAATTTTAATGTTTATCTGAGTCCTTTTTCATGATACTTAAAATGCAAATATTGCTCAAAAGTGGAGTATAGTATATACAGTTTCTCACTCGTAATAAGCAGACTTCAACCTCCTTGAGAGAAGTCATACAAGACCATCACTATAAACTCTTGTTGGTGTGCTGATCAGAGGAGACTAGTACAGAGACTAAAGCCACAAAACTGTCCCTTCTAGATTTCTTCCAGAGAACTTTCCAAACTGACACAATTGGAACATCTTTCCTAAAATGGCAGAACCTAAAGATGATAGCAAAATGCTAAAGACAAGGTACTTAGGCAAAGACATGAGGATACAGACAGTATAGAAAAATCAGGACAGTTAATCATGCCAACACAGATGTCAGTGGGAAGGCTTTATACATTGTTTCAATTATACCCTTTCCACCTCTCTTCCTAAAGGATCTCTGAGCCTTCGGAAGGGTGGTGTGGTATCTGTGTTCCCCTTAGAACTGAACATTCTGCTGTCTTTTATTCTCTGCCACTAGGCCTCTTGTGGGTCTCTGTATTAAAAACAATCTACTGCAAATAGAAGCTCCTTCTATGAGGATTGTGAAATGCATCAATTCTGCATCAATTCTGCATCAATTCTGCAACAATTCTGGGGTATGAACAACTTTTTAAAGAGCCTGCTTCCTAGGCAATCAGGGGTGTAGAGTGGGACTGAGCAAATCTCCCTAGGATATCATATTGACAGACAACATTGAGAATCCATACTGTGGGCAAGAGGTAAAGAGTCTAGACTTTCAACTCAGGTGCATACCTTTTCCATTCACCAAACTTCATGTCTTAGTTTAGAATCTTGGTCACAAGAGCCATGAAGTGACACGTGGAAGAATTACAACAGGTAATTTTGGACAGGTAGACAGTCAGTCGGTTCTATGGCAAGAGTTTATGTTTCATCTCTGATATTAACTTCTTAGCCCATGAACTTGGGTCAGATAATTAGATTGTTTCCTCCCTTACTCATTTAGTGTAATATTAGCATCAAGTTTTCAGAGTTTCGTATGGATGAGAGCTCCGAGATGAGATGTGCTCAGCACAGTATTCAAAAATTGGGATTGTTACAGTTGTTATTTGAAAACTTCTTAGAATTCTAAAAATAGAATGTATGCAACTTAAAGCAATGACACCCCAGTCACACATACCATCAGGACAGAGTGCTTCGAATCAACATGGGCTCGTGGCACTGATTTCTTTAATGTTAGCACCTGTTTCCAAATTGATAAGTGCTTATAATTATAGATATTAACTTTTTAAATAGAGGAGGTATTTCTGATGCAGAATGTGAAATAGAACATAGATTGAAATTCAAAGGATGTGTTCAGTGATGCTGCAGAACCTATGGAATGCAGACACATCATGGCTCTCAGAGGGCAGGCATTCAGGGGGTAGACAGGAGTATGACAGATTCCCAAAGGCATTCAGAGACATTAGGACTCGTAAGCTGTGTAACTTATGAAATATCACACGGTTCACCTCATTTAAAATACATATTGTCTCTTCAACACTGAAACTTTGACTAGCAATGTCCAATATTTGTAAGTGAAATTCTTGCCATTAATGTCAGATTTGCCATTTTACCCTGAGACTCTCAGGCATTCCACCATGCATTTCAAAATCAGTGGTTGAATTAGAACCACTGTGGTAGACTCCTACTTTTGCCATTTGTCCAGTAAAACTCCACCATCTGGCTGCTAATTCTCACTACCCACAACATTCAGCATTTGGTAGGTCATGAGACCATCTAATGAGACACATACTTTGAACTAGTGCTGTGCTATAATGAAGCTGACTGCAGTGGACTTTATGCCTGCACTAAGTGAAAGTAAAGGGCAGTCAAGGGTCTTGAGCCACAAGATTTCAAGAGAAGCCTTCCCTGTATTTTCCATGTCAAGTTCAGCCTTCAAACTTTAGTTTCTTGAAAACTTCAAGTCAGGTGAGACTAGCAGAACAATTTAGCCATGTCCAATCAAAACTTCTTCACTTTGGAAAGGGGATCTTTTCACTGCTGTTAGACTCTAAGTATTAGAGTAGATGGGTCTATAGCAATAGGTAATTTATAAGTTAAGTACTTTAATGTTTCTCATATCTATAGCATCTGAAGTTGTGCCTGCTATTGAGAATGGTGTTTTAATAGGTACCAAATAGTGTGATCACTTATGACAATGTGTACAACTGTGTTTATCTTACTCAAGCACTGTGGTCTAAGGCAATGAGGAAGATGAAAATAGAATAAAGTTAAGATGACCTTAATGCTTTCTTTTATAAGCATGTAACTCCATATGTAGCTGTTATATACAATGAACCAAGTGGATATATGTGGCTAATAAAGGGTTCACACATCTATAAATGAACTCAATTAGAAAGGCCCAATGGAATCACACAGTTTATTGAAAAAGATATAAAATCTCCCTTAAACAAAATTCAAACGTTTTCTTAGAAAGCCAGTACTTAGTCTGACATTTTGAGGTACTTTTTGCAGAGCATGTGTGGCAGAAACCCTGACCCATGTGCTTTACCCTCACAATGAATCTTTTACTCAAGGTACAATGCCAATGCCATACCTGGTAGTTAAGTATGATACTCTCCAACCCACAAACCATAGATCAGACTTCTTTTAGCCTGCAGAAAGAAAGTATGTAGCTCCTAGAGGATTTACTTCCTTCATTTTTACAAAGGCATATGTTAAGGAAACAGGAATATTTGGGGAGGTTGAGTATAGTGTGAGGCATGCACTTTATAATATTAGGTTAAACATTATAATTTACTTCTTAGAATTGAATAAGCTCTATTCTCCTGTTTGGCTAATAAAAAATTCCTTTCTGTTGTTAAGGTATAATTTTCAAAAATGTAAAATAATAATTCCCTAAAACACGAAAAAATGAACATATGTCAAAGATTTATTCAACTAATTAATTACTAAAAGAAACATGAGGTGTTAAAAAAGCCCAAAGAGCTATTGGAAATATTAGTATTTATAAGCAAGTTCAGTAAGGCAGGTTAGGACAGGACTATAGGATTAGGTACAATATTGCTTCTTGTTAACAGGGTCAAGAACCACAACCTTTGATGCTACCTGTTTTACTGCTCAGGAATACTCTGTCTCTCTACTGAACAACAATAATAACAAATATCTTCAAGAAAGAAGGTGATTTCATGGGCCTCTAGCAATAGCAATCTATGACTATAAAATACATGCATTTGCCTATCCCTGGGTGATGCTTATACCTCACTATGATACAAAATAATAAAGCTACCCAACACTTTCCTTATATTCAAGGTTTTTTTTCTGTCATTGTATCAATTTTAATGTGTCTCTTGCTTCATGATTTAACAGTATTTTGTGAATATTAAAATAATATTTTAGAAATTGAATATGATTTTTTTACATAGGAGCCCAAAAGAAGGGCTCAAAAGACAATTGGGACAATGAGTTGGAGATTATTTTTTATCAGGAAAATTATGAAGTAACAATCTTTACAGAAGGTGGGACTCTCAAGATCACTGTACTTTGAAATACCCCCTCTGAAAGAATACAGGCAGTAACTCAGTTACTTCCCACCTAAAGATGATAGATCTTCCCAGGAAGGGTTAAGGGTGATCTGAACCTTGCAGCATCTTTGACTTGTCTTTTTCTGCTCCCACAAAAACTCACATGCATTCATTTTCTTCTATCATATCAAGAGAAAACAATATTTCATGCAGAAATGTACTTTTTTGAATCAAGTTGATTATACAACTCTTCCCACATTTAAAATGACCTTATTTTTCATATAAAAACTATCTCTTACTTTGGTTCATACTATTTTATATCTTCTTTTTCTTGAGCACCAATTGGAGGAAAGGCCCTTGGTCCTGTGAAAGCTAGATGCCCCAGGATAAGGGAATTCGAGGGCCGGGAGGCAGGAGTGGGTGGGTGGGTGGGGGAACACCCTCATAGAAGAGGGTTACAGGGGGGACTAGGAAACAGGATGACATTTGAAATGTAAATAAGGAAAATATCCAATGGAAAAAAAAGAAAAAGAAAAGAAAAAATGTTCAAGATTTTAAAAATGTTTCTTAGTACTCATTATTACTGATGTCATCCTTGGCTCAGTGGACCACCATCTTTGTCAGCCCTGCCCTTGATCTCTCCTGGTACTGTCCCAGGCCTCAGCCCTTGATTTTCTCAGTGTTGAGGGCAGAGACTAGTAGAATCACCCCAGAACCTCTATTTTTACTATTGCTACCTCTGCCTAGACCTCTTGCTTTTGGTGCAGGATCTATAACTTCACCTAAAGATTTCTGCAAAGATAATGTGACTTTTCAGATATAATTAATGTCCTAAACTCGTTGATTTGAAATGATGAGAGACTATCTGGAATGGATTTGGCATCATCAAATGAAAGTTCGTGAAATAAAGAGACTTTTCTAGAGAATAGACTTCTCTGCTCTCCTCAAGAAAGTTAGCTAGCATGTTCCAAAAGGACTGTGTGGCAGAGCACTTCAGGTAGCATCCTAGGATCCAAGGTGACCCAACAGATCCAGCAAGAATCATTCAGTCCTGAAGACCGAAATTGCCAAGATCCTGCTGCTGCATGGCAAAGGCATGCAGAACACACCAGAGACAAAACATAGAATTGTGGCACAAAGCTTGGGTGGGGAACAAGTCTGAGACAACCCTCAGCCCAGTGTCATGAGGCTGTGCAGGAACAGCGAGCTTGAACCCACCACCAGTCTGGCATCTTGTGGCCCTGGTGGGAAGAATATGCCCAAGAGGACTCCTGCCCAGTACCACATGGCACAGGTGGGATATAGCACCCTTGAGACCATTCCAGAGATGAGCCCAGATACCCAGAGATCCTATACTTCACTAAGATAAGCAAGTAAGTGGTGGGAAGATGGAAGAGAAAGAGAAGTAGACGTAGTGAGGACCAGCCTGACGTGAGTAGCTGGCAATGACACTTAAGGCCATGGTGAAGTCCCAGCCTGTGCTGCCCCTGAGGGCCATGTTTTGTCTGTGGCCTTGCAGCAGCAGGGGTCTGGTACAACGAGTAGCTGGCAATGACACTTAAGGCCATGGTGAAGTCCCAGCCTGTGCTGCCCCTGAGGGCCATGTTTTGTCTGTGGCCTTGCAGCAGCAGGGGTCTGGTACAACCAAAGGCCGGGTGGATATCCCTGGTCTGGGCTGCCATCTGTGGTCATGTTGATATCCCATGGCTGTGGAGAGCTGGCCCCATCCCTCACTTGGGCAGTGTGAGAGAGACGGCCCCAAAGGCCTGAGAGCAGGAGAACTGTAGCGGCCCCTCTCCAGCTGCATCACTCAGGAGAGTGGGCCCTGCAATTCACCTGGGCAACACAGTAGATCTGGCCCTGCTGGCACGGGTGTAGATGATCCAGCTTGGAAGGCATGAGAGCAAAGAGCTGGCCTTGCCCCCTTGTCAGCTGTGGCATTGAATGAGTTAGCTGGACAGTACTGGAGACCTCTTTCTGGAGGTGTGGGTGCTGTAAGTGCAGGAGAGCTGGAGGATCTGGTATTGATAGTGTAGGAATATCCAGAGGCCTTGAACTAGACCAATGACTCATGAACACTTGTAAGCAAAGACGTGTGGATGAAGTATACACTATGGGACATACTGTGATATTCTATAACTCCCACAATGAGATTTATTTTCTTTTTCTTTGGGGGTGGGAGTTTCAATGGTGGAAAGTGGGTATGAAGGAATGAGGAGGTAAGTGGGATTGGCATGCATAATGTGAAATCCACAAAGAAACAATAAAAATTTAAATTAAAAAAAAAAAAAAAAAGGATAGCTCAGTCCTAAAGTCGGACACCACATTCTGTCAACAACCATGGGGTCCTGGAAGAAGACCTTGAGTTCTAGACAGGAAGGAAGGACCTCCTATCTAAAGATGGAATCCTGGCCCACAAAAAATGCGGAATGTGTGTTGTTAATGCCATTAAGTTGCTGGCAGTATGTTCTGCACAATACATAACTAAGGCTCGGGGACATGTGTGGAATCTAGCCATGGTCTCTAGCAGACACACATAGCCCCTGTGGAAGAAGGACCATAAACAGTATACCAGAAAAAGGACCAGGTTCCCATTAGAGGATTTTAAAAATACCCCAAGCTGCTAGCTACGGAGTGGTGAGAACTGACAACAGAGAGCATTGGCCTCTTGTTACTCCCTGACCAGAACATTTGACCAAGACTAAAAGTTGGTCAACCAAGATGTTCTTATTTTGATGGCCTGCACTTGTATGCAGAGAACATAGCTAGAAATTGTGAGCATCACATTCCATGCTATCATCCCACACTGTTCATTAGCCAATCTGCACTGTGCTCCTTTCCATGGTTGGTTGTCCTTCAAAAGAAACTCCTCTCTCCCATTTCTCTCTCTCTCTCCCATTCTCTCTCTCTCTCTCTCTCTCTGAAACTGAAAAAGTGCTCCAAAAAGGAGATTTCTGCAGCCTATTATTTTGTCCTAATCTGCAGTTGGTACTTCAGATTTTGCCCAGCCTGCTTTTATCTCTTAGCAGACTCAGGAAATGGTTCTTCTTTTTTTTTTTTTCTTTCAATAAAAAGACTGAATTAATTATTCACTGCCTGCCAATTCCTTCCCTAATGGCATTATTCCCAGTCTACTGTCACCCTCAAGACCTGGTCTCTTGTCTTAGACTCTGAGAGGCATCCCCAGCACACACCCTCTCTGCAGTAGTTATTCCTTCAGGGCCACACTGAATCTCCTTTGAGTTGCTAGGGATGATTATTGTCCTTCACATTTCCTCTCTGGAACTCCTTGTTAAAACAGCCTAGTACTTTGGTCCAATCCAAAAAAAAAAAAAAAAAAAAAAAAAAGCTTCAAGTAGTGCAGGCATTCAAACTTGAAACTAGTGCAGTCCTTTCAGCCTGGGTTCAAAACAGCTTAAATGTCGCAAACAAACCAGCTACACTCCCCTATTCTAAGACTATAACTGCCTTTTGCTTTTGAGTCAATAGTTCGTTTTTTGTTTTGTTTTGTTTTGTTTGTTTAAGCGGCCTGCACAGTTGCTTCACTTGTGAGGTTTGTGACAATCCCAATGCCCCAGAGTGTCGTAAGCCAGTGAAATCACAACTGAGGCAGGCAGGGATGCAGGAAGCAGAGCATAATCCCAGTACTGTTATTATTTTTCAATCATGACTGTTCATACATTAGTGCCTTTTAAGAAGCAGTCCAGAAAATCTAAATGCGTAGCAAACTTTCATCTGCTCCGTGTGCTCTTTGTTCAGCTCCAAGGTCCTCACACATTAGCACTTCTCATTGAAGTGACTGACAATACCAAGTTTTGAGCCCACACGTATCTGATTCAGTACCTTAAAGCTACAGCCTGCATTGCTAGCAAAATTTCAGCTAAAACTGTCACTAAGCAGAGAAGCACATATCAAGGCTAAATTCCTTATTTAATAAGATTATAAACACAAATTTTAGTAAGTACTTAATATACTATTGATTCCAAAGCTGTATATGACCTATCCTGTGGTTGCAATACTTAGGATTAGATATTTTATATTCATCACTAAATTTTGACCTCTCTTGTTTCACAAGCAGTGTGACACAGACAACAGCTGCCTCCAGGGAGGGAAAACCTTTGCACAAAGACCACTAGGGGTGATCTAAATCTTACGTACATGTGCCCTAATTTAACTGAGCTATACCTGCACCCTGAAGTCCCCTAGGGATCATGTAAATGATGCATGTGTTTGATTCTTACCTCAAGAAATGCTAATTCACTGAGTGGGAGTCTAGGTAATTTTTTAGAGCAGTTTTCAGTTTGCAGACACATTAGACAAACAGTACTAAGAGCTCCCACGTGCTCGTTTTTTACCACAGTCATACTGTCTATATTACCATCTTGCAGGAATTCTTTTTGCTGCAAAAAAGAAACTGGTCTCATGTCTTTGGGTAGTTCCAACCCAATCCACAGCAGTGGGTGTAAAGAGAAAAGGGACATAGTATAATCACTGGAACCCATCACTAGTTGTCCAAACACCAAGTACTAGGAGTGTTGATTTGCTTTCTATTGTTGTGGCAAGTACCATGGCAAAAATTAGCTTAGAGGTAAAGGTTGTTTGTCACTTTACTCCTTGAAGTCTGTCATTCATATTTAGAAAGCCAAGACAAGATCTAAAGGCAGGGACCTGGAGGTAGGAACTGAAGAGTGGCTGTGGGGAAACCATGCTTACTGGCTTGGTTTTCTTAGCATTTCAAGTCCATCTACTGATAGACCACACTGTCCGCAGTTAGCCAGATGCAGCTACATCCAGAGGTTTTAAAACAAATGCCTCACAGACATGCCCACAGGATAGTCTGATGAAGGCAATTCCTCAGCTTAGGTTCCTTCCTCCAAGATGATTCTAGTTTGTGTCAAACTGAGGAGCAGACACCTCTGACACCTGCCCACAGAGAAACTAGAGAGAAATGCATGAGAATTTCCGATTTGGTTCGTTTGTTTGGTTTTGTTGTTATTTTCTGTTTTGTTTTGGTTTGTTTTGGTTTGGTTTGGTTTGGTTTTGGTTTTGTTTGTTTGTTTTTACTCTCTGACTTTTCCAAAAGATTTTATGTCTGACTTCCAGAGGTCTAATGAAAGGTTCTTGATTCCATTACAAATGACAAATTTCAAAGACAGTCAAGTCTGTAATGTAAAGTGATAGGGTATTTGCATCTAACTTATGTATGTCTGTCCTTATTCTTTGAGTCAACTCCGCTGCATACAATACTTAATGCAGCACGGATGCTGCGTAAATAGCTGTGGTACTGTGTTATTTAGGAGATGATAGACAAGACATACTCTGCTCATGTTCCAGACAGAAGCAATGTATGTTTCCACCACATTTACCCTCACAGATGATAATATCCATGGGTGTAGAACTCACAGCTACAAAGGCCAATTGTACTTCGTAACAATTTAGCAGCACTCATAAATAAGCAAGAACAAAAGAAAAGGAATAGGAAAATCAGCACTTCCTTTGCCCTTTCAAAACAGCAGAGCTGAGCTGAGCATCCCTGGCGATCTCACAGGATCTCACAGCTCAGTTTTAGCATCGGTGAAACTCACCCTCAAGATCACTAAGGTCAAAGCCATTTCCTGCGAACTCACACTGCTGTGATTTGCCCCAAACTTGGTAAGAAGGAAAGCACATTCTTCCTGCAGACAGGAGTTCCATAGAAGCTGGAAAAACAAGCAGTTCCATTACATTATAATTGACTCTAATTGGCTCTCCCACGGGCTGTTAAACTCTTTATCTGTAGCCCAGTAGCACATTAGGGAGCTTTAACACCTCTATCCTGCCTTGTAGAACACAAGACAAAGTACACCTCCTACACACCCCATACCTAAGGAGCTGAGCCTGGGGAAATGGGGTTTTTCTCATACACAAAGGGACAGAGGTCGTAGCAGCCATACAGAGGAGTGAGTATTCAGGGTAGATGTGAACCTTCCCACTGCCTGCCAACTACAGAAAAGAAAACTTTTAACTGGTTGCTTTCTATTAATCTAATCCTTGACAATTTCATACACCTATCGAGTATATTCTAGTCATCCCCCTCAAACATATGCAGAATTTTAAAACAATTGACAGTGTCCAAGCAGGATTATACTTTCTTGTATTTTTTTCCATTTTCATTGATTCCAACTAGTTTCCAGGCACAACTGGAGACAAAGAATGGAGATGAGATGTAGGATCTAGCATGGGAAAAAATGATACAGCAAGAAAACACCAAAACTCAAAGTGGCCAGATGAGCTGAACCGGGAAGGGGGTTGAGCAGAGAAACTCCAGCAGATAATGAACAAGTAGCAAAGATGAGAAATTTGAAAGGATCCAGCAAATATAGTAAGTTACCCAAGCCCTGTGCTCTCAGACCATAGCCAAAGTGGAGCAATTGCCTATCATTCTGTATTAGAGACAAGTCTCCTATAATGAACTACCTTTCCTATAGGACTTACACAGACTGAAAGATACTAAAGCCTGATAAGACCCTTTAATTTACCATTATATCCTCATAAGTGTTTGTGTAAACTCTGTATCTCTACTTACACACAGGTGCGCGCGCATACACACACACACACAAGAGTCTGTTTTACAAACTAGAGTACCTTCCTTCAAGCTTCTAACCTTTGGCCTCTGTGATATAAAATATCACAGGTCTCTTTTCTAATAGCCCTGGATGGGAATATCCTTGCTTCAAGGAGAATGAATATTCTCTGTCCCTTACCACCACTCTTTCATCTCTTTTCTCTACCCAACTATTCCTAGTCTGCTTAACTCCCCCAGGACAGAGAAATGCATTTTTATCTAACTCTCAAAAGGAGTGCAGATTTTCTGGTGACAGCATCTTTTCTTTAATAAACATCCCTCCCCCTGCCCCACCTGAACCTTTGTAATATCCTTTGAGGATAAAATCTCCCATTACCAGCTCCTCATATGATTTTAATTTGATATGACTGACCATGAGCACCAGTGGTTCTTAATACTGAAAGCAGTTTTTAACTTCGTTTATGCATCAAATTCCCTGGAAGCTTTGTTAAAGGCAGGATATGGGCTCCAACCTCCAGATTTTCTAATGTAACACTTGAGCCTTGGATGACCCCTTGGTGAGAAGTTTTCAGGTGAAGCTAATGGTAAACACCAATAACTTTGTCATAAGAACCATTGCAGAAGGGCTGGGGAGATGACCACAGGGTTAAATTGATTATTTCACAAGCACAACAGTCTGACTTTAGACTCTAAGAATTCATATGAATGCTTAGGGGAGAGTAGATGTGGTGACACACCTATAATGCAAGCC
This sequence comes from Arvicanthis niloticus, assembly GCF_011762505.2. Lineage (NCBI taxonomy): Eukaryota > Metazoa > Chordata > Mammalia > Rodentia > Muridae > Arvicanthis > Arvicanthis niloticus. The sequence goes on along the minus strand of NC_047659.1, from coordinate 109,032,684 downwards.
TCAAATGGCAGAGACATGGGATACCCAGTGCAAGTTGGTAAGTCAGGAACTCTAGGTTTGGTTGAGAGATCCTGACTCAAAGAATAAGGTAAGAGAGCAACGGAAGAAGGATTCTATCAATCCTGAACCTCGATGCATATGTACACACAAGTGCATGTAGACACATATCAACACACATCCATACACACACACACACACACAATTACAGATACACAAGCACATACACACATGTTTTAAAAGAAGCAGTACTGATCCTGGCAAGCAAGGCACACAATAGGGCCAATATAGAATTAATCAAAGGCCAGTTCATGCACGATACAGATTTTAGGCTTCCTGAGGACTCCTTGGGAAATCACTAAAAAATGAACATAGAATGGCACTTCATCACAACTGCCTCTTTTGGAAATTTTGTCTGAAGTTCCTGGATTTTAGGCAATAAACACAGATGACTAGTGTCAATTTAAATCTCTAAAGTTTATTGTGGGAACAGGATACCAGGGTTGAAATCCCTATAATGCTGAATGGCTGATTAGAACATCATAATTTTAGAGAGTCAGAGTGTTGCAGACTTGAACCAGGCTTTTTTTTCAGTCCCCTTACTGGCCACTCATTGTCCATCCCTGTGAATGATCTCACATCTATTATGCTATCAGGTACCACCCATGACATAAATTCTGGGCAGATCAATAGCTACCAACCCAAAATTTAACATGTCATAAAACAGTATTGGAGACATATAGCATACTTTTTTCACTATGCTAGAATCTACCTATCTGTGGTTTCTAACAATGTATATGGAAAATGGCTTATTCATGTGTTTATTTGTTCTGTATCTAATGAAATCTCAAGTTATAGATTCCATGGTGGACTGTGATGTTATGATTTCATCTCTTGTTCCTGAGTTATACTTACTGATATTTGTCTCAGAATAAACAATCTTCTCTTCCATTTGAGACAAGAGCCATATATCATCATGTCAACATTATCAAAGGAGGAAGGCTAGGCCAAGAAGCAGTTCAGGAGAAAAGGTAAAGGTTTGTTCTGTTGGGAAACAAACAAACAACAAAAAAATAGGAGTAAAAGTGGACACAAGACAACTAGACAAAATTTTATGCAGTGAGGGTTTACTGTAGGCCAGAGAGAGGCCTGAGAATCACTAAGAAAATCTATGGAAATAATGACTTCCAAAAAAGATCCAGCTTCATGAGGGCTGCATGCTATGATTTACTGAGGACTTTCAAGGAAGCATGGGTAACTTCTGGGCAGCAGTGAGACCAGTAGATCTGGTTGGATTTGGATTGGAAGTGGTTCCCATATGAAGTAGTCAGACAAAAGTGATTTTTATCAAAGATGGAGTGTATCTGGTTTATCTCAAAGTCTTATTGATAATATAGAGTGCATCCCTAGTTCTTACAGCATCAGGATTTAGTAGACGACTACATGTCACTCAAGTCTTTTCTTAGAGTGGATTGAAAAATTATACAGGAAAAACAAACTAGGTCTACTAGTGAGCTATATTTTACTGTTACAATGCAAGAAGAATTGTGTGTTAGGATCAGCTGCATGTTTGCAATGCTCAATTGTGGAATTGAACCTACTCTGTGATACTGAACCAAAGAGAAAAGGGACTGCAGAATAGGAGAAAAACACAGGAGTTGAGAACCAACACTTCCGTTGCTGAGGTCAGCTCTGTCCTCTAAAGTCGCACAGAGGTCATGCTTCTTTCTCTTTGTGCTGGCCTACAGCCAAATGAACTTTGATGTTTATTAATAGCTTGTTCCATTGTCCTACATAATGTTTACCCTGTGAGGGAAAACAGTCTATGACACACCAAGTCCAAGTTCTGAACACAAATGAGATTTATTTGCTCCAGAGGAACAAAAGGTAGGGAATAAGAGACAAAAATGGAGGATAGTGGATGAGGGAGAAAGTGAAGGGAACAAGGGAGAGGGGAAAGAGATATTTGTTCTGGAAAGACAAAGGTCTGTCTCTCAATAGAGAGGAGACAGATGTGACCTGTAGGCAAATGGCAGTTTATAATGGGAAAGGCAGAAACCACATGTGTTAGGATCAGCTGCACGTTTGCCATGCTCTGGCATGCTAGAGACCTTCATAATCTTCTTGGCGATAGTGTTTGATTAAAAAAAAAAACCCTCATAATTTGTTGCTGTTGATTTTCTAAGATATAGCGAGAAAGCTAATGAGTAAAAATTATACATCATCTTCATCACTCCAACCTCCCTACTCCCTCCACCATAATTCCTGTTTGCTTCTTCTTCTTTTAAATGATTTTTCTCATATATCATTCTGATCATAGAAATAACAGATAAGATGCATAGACCCAATCATGAGGACTCAGCCCACTGCCCAGAGCCAGGCATCGAAACGGGAAATCCATGCTTGTAAACAGTTGTCAAATCCTTCATATTGATTTTAAAGAATCCAAAATAGAGCACTGTGCTTCATGCTCCTGCTCGTTTACATTGAGTTTGTTATTTTTGTAGTGGGGAGAAGGTGGAATTTATTTGATTTGTGTTTTTATGTTTTTGTTTGTTGGTTTGTTTTGTTTCTGTTTCTGTGGTAAACTGTGAGGTCTGCATTTGTATGATTAAAGTAATAAAACCAAGTCAAACAATTTGCTAAAGTAAAAAATGTACACTAATGTGAGATTTTAAAGTATCCTATGTATTCTAGGACATTGACTTCAGGGCCATGCCACCTGGGTCTGCCATGACCTTCAAAAGTCATCAATATCTAATGTAAAACGGTAAACAGCATCTGAATACAACCCTCTGTAAATCTTCCCATGTGCTTTCAATTATAAATTACTCAAAACCCCTTAATCTAAAGGCACTCTATATTAATAGTTACAATAGTGAATCATTTAGAAAATAACACCAGAAAGGAGAGGAAACCTGTGTCTCTTTAATACAGGATCATAGACATTCCTTTTAAATATTTTGATTTCATGCTGTCTGGCTCTGCAGAGGTAGAACATACATGTGTTTGGCACAGAAACCTAACTAATGGAAAATACAAAATACTATTTTCTTCATTTATTACTGTAAGACTTTTCTACTTATTCCTTCAGTGCCAAGTCTGCCAGACCACTGAATGTGTTCTTTTAGAATCCTGGAGAGTAAAGAACAGATAGATCTTTCATTCAGGTCTTAGCTCACCAGAAACCAGTGCCCTTCAGTTGAAAATAAGATGTGCTGCATCAAATCCACAATGAACTTGGAAGATTTTTAAATACCTTTATGTAGATTCCATGTTGAGTGGTAGCATTTTTGGTGAGTGGGGTTAAGTAAAATGTTACTAAAATGCTGCCAGTGTGGGTTAGTATTCTACGGCTGCCACTAACAATGCCTCCTTGAGGAGCTTATGCATTAGACATCCATCTCAGTGTTCTGCAGGAGACCAGTCTGCAAGCCAGGCTTCAGCAAGTCTGCTTTTCCCGAAGCCTGTGAAAGTTCTCCTTGGCTTGCAGGTGGTTTTCTTCTTCTTGAATCGAGTCACACTACTTTCATTTACGAATATCTGTCTTTGCCTGATTTTCACTGTGAAAACATCAACCATAAACCAACTGATTCTATTTTAGATGTCACAACTAAATTCACAAAACAGAATAATTTTGCTTTTGAAAAAATAAGTATTAGAAATGAAAAATAACATACATAGATCATAATAATTTTTGTTGTGGAGTTATTCCTAGGAAATACTTCCCTCACTAGGGACCAATGGTCAGGGAGCAGGACTACTGTGAAGGCGAGGGAGTGGTGAAATTTTCTGGGATGATGAATTTACTTGAAAATATATCAACTTACTCTCTGGCATGATCTGGATTTCCATAATTCTACAGAAATTATAAACCTCAGTTGCAAATGAGTGGAAGATTCTTTTATTGAATATTTTTAGTTTGTAGGGGGTGGCAATGCGGAGGATAAAACTAACTTGACTCATGAGTCACTTGTGCATTTATTGACCCCCACATATCTATTTATTCATATTATATTTAACTCCTTTGGAGGCTTTCATGCTGTACTTGTAGAATAACTGAACAATCTACTTAAGTAATCGGAGAGGGTGGAAATGGGAGGTAGCAAGGTAGGGTTTGAATAAGCAGTCAGGCAAGACTTTGAGCTAATGAGACAATGGGAGAGGTGGAGGAGGATAGCAGTGCATGATGTCAAACAGGAGACTGGAGCCATGTCTGCGAGCCGTGGTGGGCTCAGTGCTAGGTTATTCTTCCACATTACTTAGGCATATAGAAAGGTTTGACTTTTCTAAAAAAAAAAGTTTTTGCTGAGAATTTAGATACAAACTCTACTCACTACATATTTTTTATCATGCTTGTCAACATGTGCTGACACTATGCTAATATTTGGGGCCTGTGGGAATGTCTGTTTACCTACAATAAATATTATATATATATATACATACATACACACACACACACACATATATGTGTGTGTGTTTGTGTGTGTGTGTGTGTATAGTGGTTGGACAAAATATGTTACCAATCCCTGGTCCTGGTCTTTTTTATTGTCAGGAGGAAAAATTATTCTAATTCAGCAAACACATGCAATATGTGCATTAAAAAATGCTTGAAAAGTGTATGCATTTTATTTCTCTTTGGCTAAACTGGATCTGTGTTCTCCAGTGTCAGATATGTGCTCATGTATGGATGTTCTCTTTGGAAGCATGGTCAGGGAAGAGGGGCTTCAACAATGTCCTACAGCTGCACAGAAACCCTTACAGCCATGGCTACTCAGAACTAAAACTAAATGCAGCCTCTCACTTCCTGTAGGCATTCTAATCTCTCTGGATTGACCTCTTTCCTCCTCTCCTCATCAGTATAGCAAAGCACATTCCATTTTCAGAGATGAGAAACAAAATGATTCCAAGACTCCCCAGCAGTGCCCACGGGAGATAAGGCTGCACCGCATTAACCTTCCCACCCAACATGCTCCCAGTGACAAGAACAGGGGAAAGAAGGCTCAAATTAATTTGCATCCTAACACACATGCTTGGGACAGCTCCCAGATTTTGAATTAATGCTGTCCTCTCAAGTCCTCAGGTCTCTGGCACAGATTTCTCTGTAACAAAAGAACAGTTCAGTCACATATTTTATTTCAGTTAAAGATTTTTGATAGATGATTTTGGTGATAGATAGATAGATAGATAGATAGATAGATAGATAGATAGATATCATTGAAGGCTATATGCTTTCTTGTGTAAAGATACTTTAAAAGCATTGTATGACAAAGTCTTAGGTAAACCATTGAAATAGACCCAATCCAGCCTAAGCCAGTTTTGGGTAGATTCACAGTAAGTCAAACTGTTCCCTCTCCATAAATTTTCAGGGAAAATTCCCCATTGTCCATCTTCTGCCTATATACAACCACCTAAGCACGCATATGATTAAAATCAAATGCACCATACGGAACTATGTATGCAGTAGAGAATGGCTTACCCAAACATGTCACTGAATAAAGAGTGCTACTCATAACCAAGGCCTTATCAACTGATGTCCCCTCCTCCTAAACCCTATAAAAGAAAGCCCTAAACAATAACTACTGCCCTTGAGTGCTGTAAATCAAGAAGCTTGCTACTGCCTTTCAGTACATCTAATATGAATTATAGTTTTGCTTCTGAATACATTTTCTTGCTAGTTTTCATCTCTGTGTTAACGTCTACAATTCTTTGAACAGAAGGCCGAGCCTGGAAATACACGTCAAGAGATTAAGATATGTGATTCATTTAGACTAATAGAAAATTAATAGATGAGGAGGAGTAAGGTCAGAAGTACTTCGATTTCTGCTTTCTCTCTTGCTTCTCTGATATTTCCCACAATAACTGCCACAGGTTAGCCTTCTGGAAAGATGCGAGAGACCAGGAAAGGTATTTGTATTATCCCACCAAAGGCCACTTGGGCCAGCTACCTGGGCTGATCTACCTGCCAGTAACTCTTTAGCTCCTGTGTCAGCCGACAATTTTTGAAATAATATTGTCTGTGACCATTCTAGGCCTTAAACTGAAGTCTGGCATTCCTTAGAGGATGGGATTATGGGAGGGATTCTCCCAACACAGTAGTCTCCATGGGCATCCAAGCTTCAGGATGTCTTCTGTGCTTTGGGGGTCATACATGATCAATGTCTTCTTTTCTGCAGAGAGCAGAACAGCCAAACTTTCTAGCTCTTTGACATCTGAGTCTCAACCTAATCCTGCATCAATCCCAAGAAATCAAGTTTGTGCACTTGGGATCATATTAACTGTTTTTGCTCCAAAGCTGTGATAAATTTAATTTTATTCTTGCCTTGGGAGGAGTGGAACATGTTGAATTTTTTGAGCTAAAATATTTTTTGATAATCTTTAACTGAAATTTTCTCATATGTGGGAGTGGGGACTGTCTTTTCCCTGCAAGAATATATCCTATACTAATGTAGCAATGTGAACGAAGTAAGTGAACATTATGTTAAATGAAACAAGCCAGTAAGAAATAAAATTCTAAAGCTGGATATGGTAGCATATGCCTACAACCCAAACCCTCAGGAGGCTAAAACAAAAAGATCATGAGTTCAAGGCCGGTCTTGTCTCTGTAGCATGACTTGTCTGAAACCATTCAACTATCCAAACACAAAATGTCATGTGTCTTTTTCATATATTTTTTTCTTTAAATTATTTGAGAATTTCATGCTATATTTTTATCACACTTATTGCAATTCTTCTAACTCCTCCCAGATCTACTTTTACCTCTTGACCACCCTTCAACTTTATGTCTTCTTTCTTATTATTATTCAATAATCCACTGGCTGCAGTTTGCACTGCTCATACTCTTTTGGGTAGGGGGCCTTACATTGGAGCTTGGTCTACTGACCAAAAACCCTTGAAAAAAAAACAACTATTTATCTCCAAGAAGCCTCAAATTATCTATAGTTCTAAGTTTGGAGTGAATTTAACCCCTCCCACTCCATGCTGAAATGCTGATTTGTTTGATCTTGTGCAGGTCATATACAGGCAACCAGAGCTGCTGTGAGTTCATGAATATACTGGTCCTGTCCAGTATCAAAAATACTGTTTTACTGCATCATCCCTAGACTCTGACTCTTATCTTTCTTTCATCTTTTCCATGATAGAGCTTGTGCCTTGGGGATAGGAAATAATACAGATATCCTATGTACGGCTGAGTAACCCACAATCACCTTTTCTCTACACTTGGGCTGAAACTTTTCTGATAGGGTCTGAGAGCTGTATTAATTAATGGGTATAAACACACAAATTTAGAAATCAGTTTCATACTATATCTACTTAGCAAAATAGTGTTATGCCCACAAGTCAAAAGCATCCGTGAATGCCAAAAGACCACCAAGGAAGGAGCCAACTCTGATGTAATAGCACTAGGGTCTTTACTTATAAGCTTGAGCTTGGGCTCTCCTGCAACCCTGAAAGAGAAGGACAGGTAGAACAGCCCCAAGCCCTCATCAGGAGGGCATCAGGATAAGGTTTTATAGGAAATGGCAAGCAAGCAAAGGGGGGTTAAGCCAACAGGTGGGTGCTTTGAAGCAAAGTCATGAACAATCACAAATGGTCTGAAAGTACATTGACTGTTGCTTGGAAGTAGCTAGGGAGTTACTCTGGGCTATGGGCCAAGGACAAGAAATAGGTTCCTTTCTGGTACTTGGATATAGCTTGGGTTCAGCTTTAGGGCAAATTCTCAGGCTTTCTTTTAAGATGGAGACCAGTCTCAAGAGGGAGTAGGTTTGGCCTCTCATTAACAGCAATAGGTTCATCTCTTGAGCCTGTGTACTCCCATCATGAGTTCTTGGACATATGTGCAGTACCGTATAGTATTTGCAGGAGCAAGCTAAAAATCTAGTAAGAAAGCATTTTGTTATGTTCATAACATTCATGCCACAACTAAACACATGAGAATATCTTGTTTGCCATGCCTACCTTTTACTGCAGTTCTCATGGTTCATAGTTAGGTAAGACAGTTTGGCTAGAATCTTGAGCTACTGAAAGATTGCATTCAATAGTTGTGGGGAGGTTCTGAAAATCTGCATTTTTTCAGGCTCTTAGGTGACAAAATGAAGGTGGCACATAAAAACACTTGGATCAGCAAGGCCTCAGATCGTTGAAGAAGACCTAATACACTGAATTTTCTGAGATCCTCCCCAAGCAATGAGAGAACCTGATTCCCTAAAGGTCACACTGAACATCAGTACTAAAGCACCTACTCTGGGATTTGTGTTCATTTTCCTTGCTGTTTTATTCCTGTTCTCACTGGTTCATATCAGTAAAAAAAAAAAAAAAAAATAGACTAAGTTAATAAAAAATACCAAACTGGGTCTCACATATGCTATTTTTATTTTTCTCCTGTTAAAAAATATTTTAAGTGACCAGAAGAAACTTTAATTTTAAATTTACCAGTTCTAAGAAGTTCTATAAAGTAAAAATACATATTTAAAAAACCTCTTGTTTAAAATAAATCTGTTACAACTTCTCACATACCCTGAAAACACATATAAATACACAGAACACGAAGTAACCAAAGCAAGCAGAATGATCACGTCATCCCAAAGCAAAGGGCCAAGTGACCTACTTCTAAAGTTTGGAAAGAATTTTCTCTCCATATAAAGACATTGAGGTTGGATTACTTAGACTTTGCATCATGAACAGTAACTGGGAGAAAAGGAGAAACAAGTACTTTGACCAGTTTGACTTAGGCTCAAAATAGGTTGGCATCTAGTGCTGCCTCAGAAGTTGGCAATCCCCTTGTTGGTGAGGAGAAAACCATCTCAGCCAATTCATGTAGACTATTATGACTGTAGCCTTGCTTTGTAAACATACTGCATAGCACCATTGGAAACTCTACACAATAGTTACTCACAGTGACAGATCTGTCACCAAAGGAGCAAACTGAAGAGCATAGACTATCAATAGACTCTGTAGCAGATCTAGGGAATCACTTGCCTTAACAAAGATGACATAAAAAATATGAACACAAGATCTCTTAAAATATACATAGACTAAGAAAAAAGAGGATTTTATGCTGCAAAATTCAAGGATGAGAACAATTGGAGGAACCCAAAATTTTAACTTCCTGAGCTCACCATCTTCTCCTTATTTATCTAACTCCTGTTATTCTTTTAAATTTTAGTTCATATATAACCCACTGAAGGACTACTTCCTTGATGGCCCAGATTAAGTTAGCCTCTGTTCAAGTACTAACCACTAAGAGTCGAACACTATCAGGGCACCTTGCAATTTTGTCAGTTTATAATTATTATGTAATCATTTTGTTTAGTGCCTGTGTTTTAAAAAGGTGCTATTGAGAATAAAATGTATGTTCAGCAAATAATCATTTAGTGAATGAATAAATTTCTGTTGACAGAGAAAGAAGGTCTTGATCTATATAAATCAGGAACAAAACATCCTTGGAGAAAGGGTGTGAACATAGAACCTTAGTGTTTAAACAAACAAACAAACCTTAAGCATAAACACAAAAGACCTGAGAAACAAGGTATAATTTTAAGGACAAGGACACTAGTAAATCCAGCTGGAATCTTTACAGCATGGAGAAGGAAAGTAGGTAATATCATGGTCAGTCTAACCTGTAATAGGGAAAAATTGAAGGACAGACTGGAAGACATTTCAGAATTTAACAATAAAAGATAAAGAGATGAAGGAGAATGAGGTAAGAAATGATCTGTATTCAGTGAATAAAAGTCTCATTGACAGTTGTAGACACACTTGATGAGGTTTAAAATCAGGATAATCAGAATCAAAAAAAAATCTAAAAAGCTGCAGGAAATACCCAAAACATTTTGGGAAAATAGTCTGACATCTTCACAGCAGCAACTAAATGGAGAAGACAGAGAAGCCTTCAACAAACAGCTGCTGGTTACACTGTTTTGAATTGGTAGAAAATAAAACTAATACTATATTAGCAATGCAAGAAATGCATTCCTACAAAACAAAGCAATATAAGTGCTGATACTAGAGTCAAAGCTATGAAAACTGGAAAGGACCGTACACAAGTAATAATTTTACACAGTCAATTCACTATTCCTAGGAAGGAAGAAACATAATCTCTTTAGCCTACAAGTCTTCTGAAATTATGCCAACCCTGTACCCTTTCTGAATAACATTAATAATAAGTTCCCCAAAGTTTATCTTCCTGCTAAATGAAAGATGGCTCAAATTAAAATGTCATTTTTAAATGTAAAATATATACTCATAATATAAATTTATCAGTCATAAAGCATTGTACATAAAGTAACAGTTCATTCTCCAAATGTATAAATTAAAAACTTTAAGATGAGATGGGTAAAATCACAACCAAAGGTGAATATTACCATGAGTTTGACAGTTCTTGATTGATGAAGAAGACAGGAGGTAAATAAATATATAAAGAATTTAACTAATGTAGAATTAAACTTGGAGCTTTTAGGTACATACTAAATTATGTATGTCTAAACAAAAATTAATGTACATATTTCTTTCATTTCCCTGAAATATTTATATGCATTGGATCACATATTGAAAAAAACTTATCAGAAGTTTAGAAACTCTAATGTAAAAAAATTACATTTGCCAGACTTTATAGTAGAAAGATCTTAAGCCTATAAATCACTACAAAACCCTTACCAAAATAAAAATAAAAGTGAGAAAATGTAAATCTTCTCATAATTTTAATTGAGAACAACATGGAAGAGTATGAGTTTCCACATTAATTTATGTAAAGAGTGATGTGAATTGTGCTTTAAGATGCCTCAGTGAAAATATAAAATATATACATGCCCATTGACTTTATTCCACACTATGGAAATTCTGGGTTATCCTGAGAAGCAATGCACCTGCCATGTGATTTGTTAGTAGTTCATCAAAGACCTGCACTCTGAAAGTGATTACTCTAAGTGCCTCAGCATTGCTGATCTCCCAACACCACCTAATGCCTGCTTAATTAGCATAATTGATGTCACAAATTAATTTTCTTTAGTGAGGCTAGCAATTTTCTTAATGATCACAATGGATTTCAGAAATGGATTTTCACTGGCAACGTTAATGGTGCTCAAGTTGTTTGTATGTACTAAAACTCAGCAAAAGCCATTCATTTCTTTGCATGCACATGGAGTGGAACTCAGATTATTCTGTATTCTTCTCAGGAATTGTATAGTCAGCAAGACTGATACATAATTCAGCATTTAACAGATAATGAAAAAGATTACTGGTTACCTAAGTCCATTATATGCTTAGGTGCAACCCAATGCATTTGTTTATCATTAATATTTTATGGAAGCTGAAAAGAAATAAAACTGTTATCTGTAAGTTATGCCTGCATTTCTATGATTGTAGTGTTAGTAATAATAGCCTAAGTATGGAATAAATTTAATTGTGAATCAACTTATGATGGGTGTCTTAGTTTGTGTTTCATTGCTGTGAAGAGACACCATGACCAAGGCAAGTCTCATAAAATAAAACATTTTGGGGGGACTAGCTTACAGTTTTAGAGGTTTAGTTTGTTATGACCATGATGGGAGGTATGGCAGCTTGCAGGTAGACATCCTGATCCAAAGGCAGATAGAAGATTCAGCAGACAGCCATGAGGAGGTTCTGGATCATCCTGGTCAGACTTGAGTATATATAACAAATGCCAAAGACCTGCCTCCATAATGACACATAATGACATAATGGATTTCAGAAATGGATTTTCACTGGCAATGTTAATGATTCTCAAGTTGTTTGTATGTAATAGAAATCATCAAAAGCCATTCATTTCTTTGCATGCATAGGGTCTAGCACTCAGATTGTTCTGTATTCTTCTCAGGAATTGTAGAGTCAGATTCTGGCCACACTTCCCCTAACAAGGCTACACCTCTTCCACTGAGGCCATACCTTCTAATAGTTCCACTTCACCTGGGAAGCATATTCTCATGGGCCAAACAATCACAATTGGTGAAGAAAATATAGCATGTATAAAAAAGAATATCATTAAACCTTTACAAGAAGAAATCCTTACACTAGGAGTTGATCAAACTTGATATGTTGCTTCTAGTAGATGGACCAAACTATGGTGGAAGGCCCCATACTCGGACATATATGAACAGCACAAACTGAAATTTATGAATTATTGAATAGTAATTAAAAGCCACAACACTTAAGTGGTAGTGAGGGTGGATCTTTGAGAGATGAATTGGGTGAATATGATCAAAATACAATGTCTAAAATTCTCATATCATTAATAAAAATATTTTCAAAGAGAGATATCTGTTAGTTTGTGAGAACTTGGATGAATTTGAAAGACAAAATTCTAAGTGAAATAAGTTGGAAAAGGGGCAAATATCATTTGTTGTCACTTTTATGTGGAGTCCACAAAAGTCAAACTCACAGAAACAAATTTAAATGGTAGTTAACACAAAACATGAGGAAGAAGATACAAGATGTTCATCAAAAGACAAATAATGTAGACTTATAAGATAAACCATTTCTGGAGAGTTCATATACAGCACAGTGACTATGGTTAATGGAAATTCATTGCATGTTTGTCATTTGCTAGGAGGAGAATGTAAGTATTCTCATCACCTACTAAGTTGGGTGATGGCTATGCTAATGAGCTTGATTGCAAAATCATTTTGAATGGCAAAGAATTACATTGTACAACTTGAGTATCTATGTTGTGTCTTCTTTTCTTTTTTTATTTAAGACAGAGCCTCACATATTTGAAATTTTAAAGTAGTCAAGGCTGACCTATAATTTATGATTCCCTGCCCTTAGCTCCTAAGTGCTGAGATAACAGATACTGGCCACCATATCTTCAGTATTCAGTACTGAGATTAAAAGTCCGATCTTTACACTTGCTAAGTACACTGTTGAAATGGAGCCACATCACTTGTGAATGTAGATGAGAGGAGTCACCTGATAGGAGCTATGAAGTTTAGGCCCTTTAGAACAGGCAAAGTGTATGGTCAGGAATATTTGACAGTAATCTGCATGTGATACTGACTTTAGATCTGAGGTAGGGTTTCATGTAGATGTGGAGGTTGTCTCTATGGTGAGGGAATGAATCTTCTTCATTTGGTCAAGTGACCGGACCTTTCTCAGAAGAATAAACAAGTTGAATGGAACCTCATCAATTTAAGTCAGTTTTCAATAGGACAAAATAATGCTTAGAACATACCAAATTAAGTCATACATTTTGACCTATTAAGACTCCAGGGGACAATTTTCACCCCACTGACATAAAGTGAAACAGTAGAAACAGTGATTTGTATACTGCCAGCTATTAAGACTTAAAATGTGGCTGTTGTGACTAAGGAAGCAAGCATCTTCTTTTATTGCTTTTAAATTATATTCAGTCATGTGCAGTTACCATTTTGCATATCACAGATCTAGAAATTTATCCCTGTCATCACAGAAAGTTTTATGAACATGACATCAGAACTAAGAAGTTGATGACGTTTGTGGTTCATCTCTTGAGGTGAACCATTTTCAAAATTGGGTTGTAAGTATTCTTGTTTAGTATTCTTTTATATATTCTTCTAATGTCCTGTCAGGCAAATATAGCTATTTTCCACTTTCTATAGACTCTCTCTTCTCTTAAATGATGCTCTCCTATGATGTAAGATTTTTACTTTCATGTTGTCTCATTTATCAATTTTTGATTTTAGTTCCTGGGTTACTCACAATATTATTCCTACTGATCCATGAGCTTGGTAAATCTATCTTTTGGTACCTTTTGTGGATTTCTTTCTCCAAAATCTTATAGTTTTCTTTGTACAAGTATTTTACTTTTTTGGTTAGATATTTTTGAAGATATTTTTGAGGCTAATGCAAATGTTTTCCCATTTTCTTTTCCTGTTTTCCTGTTGTCTTTCTCAGTATGTTTGTCATTTGTATATAGGAAAGCTATTGGGGTGTGTGTGTATGTGTGTTATTTTGTTCAATGCACTTGCCAGATATAGTAGTTTTCTAGTAGAATATTTAAGGTATTTTTTTTTCAGAAGCATAATCAAAGAGACCTTCAGTCCTTCTGGTCGTGGCCCGAGCACTGAGCAGATCCTGGGCAAGCAAATACTGGGTGGGAGCTCTGCCCATAATCTGACAGAACCTAGAAGGAGTGAGCCTCCCAGGAGCTCTAACCCAGTCAGTATCTTGGGTAAGGAGAAAGCAACACCTACCCCAAACAGGCAGTAACTGGGATCCACTAGGACCCAAGAATTCACTCCTGGCCCAAAGCACTGGTTTCTTCCTGTCTGCACCTGAGCACTGAGCAGATCTTGGGCCCCAATTTTAACCCCAGTAGTAACACCCACCCCACACAGTTCTGATACAACCAAGATAATAGAAAAGACATGCTCCAATCAGAGACAGTAAGGTAGCAGTAAGGAGAGCCAGATGATGAAAGGCAAGCACAAAAACATAAGCATCAGTAACGCAGGGTATTTGGCATCACTGGAACTTAGTTCTCCCACACAAGAAAGTCCTGAATTCCCCATATCACTAGGAAAGCAAGATTCAGATTTAAAATCACTTCTAATGTTGATGATAGCGGACTGTAAGAAGGACATAAATAACACTCTCAAAAAAAAAAAAAAATGAGGAGAATACAGGTAAACAAGTAGAAGCCCTTAAAGAGAAAAAACAAAATCCCTTAAAAAAATTACAACAGAATACAACCAAACAGGTGAAGGAATTGAAAAAAAACATCCAGGACATAAAAATGGAAGTAGAAACAATAAAGAAATCACAAAGAGAGACTATCCTGGAGATAGAAAACCTAGGAAAGGAATCAGTAGGCATAGACGCAAGCATCACCATCAGAATACAAAAGATAGAAGGGAGAATCTCAGGTGTAGAAGATACCATAGAAAATATTGACATAACTGTCAAAGAAAATGCAAAATGCAAAAAGGTCTTAACAAAAAACAACCAGGAAATCCAGGACACAATGAGGAGACCAAACCTAAGGATAATAGGTATAGATGAGAGTGAAGATTCCCAACTTAAAGGACCAGTAAATATCTTCAACAAAATCATGGAAGAAAATTCCCTAACCTAAAGAATGAGATGCCCATAAACATACAAGAAGCCTATAGAATGCCAAATAGACTAGACCAGAAAAGAAATACCTCCTGTCACATAATAATCAAAACACCAAGTGCACAAAACAAAGAAAGAATATTAAATGCAGTAAGGGGGAAAGGCCAAGTAACACATAAAGGCAGACCTATCAGAATTACACCAGACTTCTCACCAGACACTATAAAAGCTAGAAGATGCTGGACAGATGTCATAAAGACCCTAAGAGAACACAAATGCCAGCCCAGGCTACTATACCCAGCAAAACTCTGGATTACCATAGATGGAGAAATCAAGATATTTCAAGACAAAACCAAATTTACACAATATCTTTCTACAATCCCAGCATTACACAGGATAATAGTGGGAAAGCTCCAGTACAAGGAGGGAAATTATACCCTAGAAAGAGCAAGAAAGTAATCCTCTTCCAACAAATCCAAAAGAAGATAGCCACACAAAGATAATTCCACATCTAATAAGAAAAATAACAGGAAGCAACAATCACTGTTCCTTAATATCTCTTAACATCAATGGACTCAATTCCCCAATTAAAAGATATAGGCTAACGGACTGGATATGTAAACAGGACCCAGCATTTTGCTACATACAGAAAACCTACCTCAATGACAAAGACAGACTCTACCTTAGAGTAAAAGGCTGGAAAACAATTTTTCAAGCAAATGGTCCTAAGAAACAAGCTGGAGTAGCCATTCTAAAATCTCCAGCCCAAGAACACAAAGGGAGGGACTCATGGCTCCACTTATATAGGTAGTTAAGGGTGGCCTTGCCAGGCATCAGTGGAAGTGGATGGCCTTGGTGCCTGAAGGTTTGGATTCCCTACTGTTGGAAATTTGAGACCAGAAAAGCAGGAATGGGAAGATGGAAGATGGTGGGAGCACACCTTCATAGTAATAAGAGGAGGGGGGTGGGGTAAGGGGTTAGGCATCAGTGGAAGAGGAGGGCCTTGGTGCCTGAAAGTTTGGATTCCCTAGTGTTGGGGAATTCAAAAGTAGGAAGGCAGGAATGGAAGGCTGGTGGGAGCACACCCTCCTAGAAACTCGCAGAATTATATGGATTAGACATGACAAAGGCAGGCCGCCAGAAGACTAGATTCCAGAATTCAAACAAAAAATTATCTTGATACTGAAATTTGTTTTGAGAATTGTATATTGCAGAATACACAGCCTTGGTGTATCTACTCATCAAGCAAGCTGAGCAAACCTGCTCGAACATCTGATGTCCTGTAATTTCAGCTGGATGCAGTGAAGACACAGCATCAGAGGTTTATCAATTTACTCTTCCCCCTGCCCCTCTTCTAGTATCTCAACACCCATAATCAGCTAGAAGAAGCTAATGAAGAGTCGGTGCCCCTATTCCCTGGGATTGGGGACTGAGGTTATTAATATTGGGCTGTCTTTCTAGGAAAAAATAGTGGTTTTGTTGGAACAGGGAGGAATACCTAGGATTTATTGCATAGCCATAACCTATTGGTAGAAATCTGTATAATTGTTATTAAGATAAAGTTATAATTTCTTAAATGGTACAAAATTTACTTTGATTTCAACTTTAAGGTTTTTGTTGGTATGAGTTTCTTATTGATATAAAAGTGAGATTAATATTCCTACTCTTATTGGCATTGTGCCTATATAACACATTTAGGAATACAAGGCTTAGACCCAGTCCTTCTTTAACTTTTTTTAACTGATTTGAGATGGTTAGCCTGTGATTTAAGGGCCTATAGCAAATTCATGGCTCTGAGTTTATTGTTAGGATGTTTTCTATATTTTATTTAGAAATAGCTGAGAGGAGTTAACAGACAACAGTCCAGGTTGCCTTACATGGATAGGTGGTTTTCAAAACGTCAGAAGTCCACATAATTGACATTACAAACATTTCTGTATTAATGTTCATTTTGATTGGAGATCTGTCTGCTCCTGATGGCTTCTTGTCTTGGATTTTAAGAAGAAATTTAGCATCTTGGGAGTTACTCCAGTTGTGGTGAGACAGCCAATGGCAAGAATTGCCTCTTTTTGTCTACAGACAAATTACTGTCCAGAAAAGGACACACTTGTGGAATAGTCAACTGATTATATCTGCCAAGACAGAGTAATCATCCCTTAATAATTCTGCATCACAAGGTCTATCAGATGATCCTGGCCAGAAGGATGCTCCAACATTTTGTAGTATAGAGACTGTCCAGGTGTTCAGCGGTCCCTATAAAATAGCTAAGTGTTAGAAGCTATGCTTTGTGCTTCCCATAATTTTAGTTAACCCAGTCATTCTGGATTTCTGACAGGGTTGAAGTCTTATAGTCTCATAGCCAATCCCGGCTATTTACTTTGAGAGAAAAGATTTGAGAGGATGGTTTTCAGCTGACATTCATTCTAAAGCCATGAAAAAGCCAGGTTCAGAACTAAGTCTTTTAGTTAGAAGAGATGACAAAGGTTCTGGTTAGTCAACAAAATGATGCCTGGGTATTAGGTCTATCTTGTACCTTACTGACAAAAATTGGTATAGTTCTGCTCTAATTGTATTTTGAGAGAAAAGTTTTATTTTTACAAGAAGGGGGTGATACGTAGGAGAAGCTAAGGTGGGAGGAGTAAGAAGAGGGAGAGGAGGACTAAGGAAAGGAGGAGTGGAAGGAGAGAAGGAGCTAGGGGAGAGAGAGAGAAAGAGAGATGGAGAGGGAGAGGGAGAGGGAGAGGGAGAGGGAGAGGGAGAGGGAGAGGGAGAGGGAGAGGGAGAGGGAGAGGGAGAGGGAGAGGGAGAGGGAGAGGGAGAGGGAGAGGGAGAGGGAGAGGGAGGGAGAGGGAGAGAGGGAGAGAGAGAGAGAGAGAGAGAGAGAGAGAGAGAGAGAGAGAGAGAGAGAAACATGGAGGCAGATGTTCATGTGTCTCCACCAGTCAAAGATAGTTGGTATATCTAGGTTTGGTATTGGGTTACACTTCTGATTGTATGGGCATCTTGTTATTAGCATTACCAAACTTATAAAGCCTTTGATCGACATTTTAAAATATTGTATAAAAGCAAAAACGAGGAGGAAGGATGGGATAGGGGTTTTCTAGGGAGGAAAAATGGGAAAGGGGATGGCATCTGAAATGTAAATAAAATATCCAATAAATAAAAAAATAAGAAAAAAGAAGCATAATATTTGAAAATAAGAATACTTTAAAGTCTTCCTCTCCTATTCCTATTTTCTTTATCTCCTTCACTTGAAAATAGTTGAAAAATGTTTTAAAATATTTTCAAAATCCTTAAAAGTCAAAGAAACACAAAGTAAGACCAATTTGAGATTTTATTTTAATCAGAATAGCTATGATTTTAAAAACTGACAAATGCTGGTGTAAATTTGAGGGGGATAAAAACAATAACAATACACATTCACTTCTGGCAGAAATGCAAACTGCTACAACTATTATGATAATTAGTTTGGAAGTTTCCCTGAAAGCTAGAAATTGATACCATATGATCTAGCTACACCCGTGGTGGGCATATACCACAAAGACTCTATTTTTGTAATGCTTGCTCATCCACATTATTCTTTATTTAAAATAACTAGAGACAACTCCAAATGTCAAGCAACTAATGAAGAGACAACCGAAATGTGATACATTTTCGCTATGGAATATTATTTATCTCTTAATAAAAATGAAATTTTTAGGAAATGAATGAAACAGTCATTCTGTATGAGATTGTGAGATAACCAAGGCCCACCCCTGCCAACAACAACAACAAAAAAAAAATGTTACATGCTTTCTCTCACTTGTGATGTTGTCACTGTACGTTTATATATGTCTGTTTCACTTGGAATATTCATAAAAGTCAGTAACTTAGTAAAGGCCAATGGAAAGGAGGGCTTTCAAGGAAGGGAAGATAGAATACAGCAAGGGAAACTGGAAAAAAACAGCAAAGAGTACAGTAGGGGAGAGGGAATAATGGAACAAGAAGGGGTAAATGAGATGCAGAATGGGAGGGTATGGTAGAAGATGGAATACCAGAAGAATAATACTGAAAATCTTAGGAGAAATATCATAGGCCTGAGAAGAGCCTATTACTAGCATTCTGCTACTGGGACATAGTATTAGACCAATTCTTGATGAATCCTCATGACACCCATGTATTAGTGCCTCTCTCAACCTCATCAGAGAAGCTTCCTTTTGAGTTTTAGATGGCTACTAACCTAGAGACCCACAACAAATCAAGGTAGAGACAAAAAGAGATTGCAATGTTCACTCCTAAATGGCACATGCATATCACGGCTTCCCTCATAGGGTCATTTCAGAAGAGGGGGCAAATGGAAAGACTGAAAGAGCCAGTGACAGTAAATGAGTATAAGAAAACTAGTCTGTGGACACAGTAGGACAGCTGTACATAAAACCTTAACAGCAGTGGGACAGTGAGGACAAGACATATGCAAGTCAGAGCTGGAAAAAACCACATATGGAGTAGGCATAAAATCCCATATCTAGCTGAGAAGCTGTAGGTAACTGATGGCTATTGGGAGAAGTGTGGCTTTTGTTGAATCCAATATACTCCAAGGGATGGCCACACACTTATGAGTACAGAGGTGACAGTAATCACAATTGATGGGTTCACCTTATACATACCTTCTCTTGTTGAATTCATGACCCATATTATGGTAATGCCTGAAGTCTTCATGTTATGTAACTTAATGTTCTCTTCTCATGATGAGTATGGATTACAGAGTGGTCCGAAATCAAACATTGTTGAGGCCTTTACTCTGCCTCAACCCTTTTGGCTCACCGCTTTTGGGCTAAGTGCTCTGGTCAAGAGAGAGTGTGGCTCTTGGGGCAAGAGACTCGAAGAATGGAGACAAGACAGGGTGTGATTCAGTCTCTTCTATTTTCTCAAGTCTCCCTTATTGAAGGGAATTCTGAGGTATTTATATACACAAGCAGGAGAACACAGGTGAAAACACTTTACCACGTGCACCATACAGCTGGGGTCACTAAACAGCAAAACAAGCTATGTGGGATAAACAATATATTTATCAGAGTGTGCTTCAGCTGTTATAGGCTTTTGAAAACCAAGTCTTTCATCAGGGTATATGGTTCCAGATGGCTGCAAAGTTGATCTAGCCGCTTTCTACTAAAGTCGGCTCCCAACAAAACATGTGCCAGGAAATATGCTCCAATCCAGACTTTTGTGCCCTGGTTTCTTTGCAAGCAGAGAATATGCTCACATTAGCCTTTTGGAGTGATCAGAATATAGAGTCTCACCATTTCAGCTGGAAATATTCTAAACTTCCTAGACTCTCAACGATCCACCAGGTGACTGTAGGGAAATTGATGTCCTCCACCAGCTGACTGCTTTGAGTGAGAGATTCCCACCAGCTGACTTCAGATGATGAGAGATACCCCACCAAGTCAGCAGAATCACCTATTGGACCAGTAGATTCTCAAGAGATGCTAAAGGTTAATAGTTTTTAAAAACCCTGTAAAGTCTTGTGCTATCTTGTTACATTTTTTCAGAGTGTCAGTCACAATCAAGCGCAATTATTGATACACCTGGGAAGCATAATTAGACAAAGGATGTAGAAGTCCAGGGATGAATCTAAAGTAGACAAGACATTTGATCCATTTCTTGTATAGTTAGTAATGTTTGCTTGCCCCATTATGATTCCTTCCCCTTCTCACTCTTCAGAACCCTTGAGAAGCAGTTTCTGTTCTTCTATCTTGATAATTCATTTCTTGAATTAAAAGAGGAGTTGGTATCAAATGGATCAAAGTATGAGTCACACAAATTTACATATGACACATAATAGCAATTATACATTAAGAGACAATTTTAGGTCCATATATTTTTTCACTTCCTGTTTTCACGATAAGTTTAATCCACTTCTTGTTACTATGAGTAAGAACCACCCTTTCCCCTGTGACTAAGGAAGAGTCATTAGATTCATTTTATTGCAGCTATACATTAAAAGATTTAGTGGCATTATTTTAATTATGAACAGGAGGAGGTTGACAATATACTTTGACCCTAAAACAATGAGTGGCTTAGCTTCTATCTTATGAGATTGGTGTTTAACATATGCAATACTTTGCCCCACTACTAGCTACCAGTATTTATTTGGAAGGTCAAACTCTAGGGGAAGGAAGAATAAAAGAATATCTAACCTCCCTTACTTGTCAAAAAAAAAAAAAGTAACCTAACTAATTAAGTTTATTTTAACTCACTTCTGGATAGTTTTTCTTATTCCATAAACTCTACTCCCTAAATAAATATCAACAGCAATATTTCAGATATTAGGATTAAACTGGTTTACTGAAGTGTCACAAAGAGAGATGTAAGAAAGAGCAGACATAAATAAATTGTCTATTCTTGGAGAGCACACGCTTAGGAATCTGTGGGTCGGCTTGAAAAACTGATTTTTTTTTTAAAAAAAATCACTTTAAAATATGAGTGTTATGACAGCAAGATGAGCAAAGGCACAGAAGAAGAGGAAATATCTTCTCAAATGAAAAACTGGATATAGACTTTATAGCTTTAAATAAAGTCACACTGACTACAATCAAAAGAAAAAGCAAGAACAAATCAATTGAAATCCCATATAAAATGGAGACCTAAAGGGGATAATATATCAAACATTAGTGGAGAAAATGAAAGAGTTTGAGCCTTGCTATTTTTCACTCAAATGTAAGAATATAAATTTGCAGAAAGTTATTAAGAGGTAACACTCTGCTGGAGAGCTGGGAAGTTATAAGAATATGCCATTTCCACTGCTGTGGTAGACCGTAGGAAGCTGAACCTGGGAGACATCGAATTAGAATAGATTTTGTGCTAGCAGAGCAATCAAGACTGAAAAAGCAATAGCTCTTTTTTTCTTCTTTTTCTTTTTTAAATTTTCCTGAAGTAAATGACAAATGTGGGCAGTTTTAGAAAAATACAAATGACAATTCACCTTGCTTCTTCCTGTAACTTCGGAGAGTTTTTTAGTCATCATCGGTCTCCTCCAGCTCTGTTAAAATAACATGCCAATATTTTAAATTTTATCTTTTTTTTTTTTTAAGAAAAAAAGCATTTGTGTGAGTATGGATGATTTTCTGGTGTCTGGGGACCAAATGTGTACCTGGAATCCATGGAGAGACAAGAAGAGGCCTTTGGATCAGTAGAACTAGAGGTACAGATGATTGTGAGACACCATGTCAATGCTGGGAATTGAACATGGGTTCTCTGGATGAGCAACTAGTGCTCTTGAATTCTGAGTTTCTCCAGACCCCTATATTCTACTTTAAATCCTGTGTTCTAAAAATTAATCACTCAGAGAAATATGAAGAGAAGCACTTGACTTTTTTACATACCAATGAGCATACAAGCATCTTTTTCTACCTTGAGTGCTTCTGACATAAAACATACAAGAACTGGCTTAGTAAAGCTGAATGCTGCTCCCATGAGCATCTCAACCATGTGCCTGAAGCAAAACAATAGATGTTAGTCACACACAGCTATGTGATCAGTCACCCAAAAAGTCAGTGACTTCAAATTAGACCCTTTGTTTATTATCTCCCATAGTTCTCTTTGAGCAGGGATTAGGATCTTGCTTAGTATGATGGTTCTTCCTTGGGCTCTCTCATTGAGTTGCAGTCAGATAGGAGCTGGAATGAAGGATATTTTCAAGTGTTTTCGTTCATATAGCTGATGCAGAGTTGCAGAGATGTAAACGGCAAAGGGACTAACTGCCTGGGCTCCACATGCTTTACTTTCTATGAGGTGTTTCTATGAGGTTTCTTTCAGGGTGTTAAGACTATCATGGTAGCCTTACACAGTGGAAATTCTTACTTGCCAGTTCAGGATTGTTATGTTACAAGAGAAGAGAGCCAAGGATGAATGCTGTCAGCACTAACAGGTCCTAGAAGTCATATAGGGTTACCTTTGTCCTACTTAATCAACGGAGGCAACTGATTCAAGGAAGTGACTCTCTGCAGTCAAGGGAAAGGAACATATATGTAAACTTCTTATGGAAACTTATCAGGGTCACAGTACAAAAAAAGAATGTAGTGGTGCTGCTATTGTAGGAAAATACAATCTGTCCCCATTTCTGTTTTAATAGCCCAGAGGGAGTTTTAATTTTCTCTGTCTTATTAAACATTATGCTCAACTTAAGTGGAGTAATATACCATAGCTTAGCAAGCTAGGTGGCAATCTCTTAGTATGAGATAGAAGAAAATCAAGATCCAGAACTATGTCTTGACAAACTTCGGGTATAGAGTTGAAAATAAAAAAAAAAAAAAAAAAAAAAAGACTGGTAGAGAGTTCTAAAAATAATCCTGCGTATATACAATGAGAAACTCTTGTTTTAGCAAGATCTAAAAATTAGACTTGATCATGGGCATAGTGTTCACATCAAAAATGGCATGTGGTTGCTTAATAGATTAAAATAGAGCCTGCATTCAACGAGTACCTATATAATATCTTACTATGAAAAATAAAAACCCAATGTCCTCTCCTTTTACTCATCAGTTATTCACTCACTCATTTGCTGTGTATTAGGCTCCTACTGTTTGTGAAGCACTGGCAGTATAGTGATAATTAATTTATATAGAAAATAATAACTATCCTTCAAACTATATACTGATGGGAAGGCTAAATAATGAGTCACAAGAGAATGTTAAATAAAACTAAAAAGAAAGTCACAGCAGCAATGGAGAATGGATGCTGGAAATTGAGGGGAGGGGGGGTTCCATAAAGTGAGTAGAATAGTCCTTATTGAAAGAGACTATTTGAAAAAAAGACATGAAGGATGGTAGTGAGCAAGTCATGCTGTCTCAGGAAAAAAATCAGAGAGAGAGAAGCGGGTAACAGAAGGGAGAGGTCAGAGAGACAGAGATAGGAGTCCAAGGTGCCACAGCAAAGACATCAAGGTTGAAAGCAGAAAGTCAAACTACCAAGAGGTCATCAAAGATGGCCTGTCTACAGCTTTAGAGTTTACTTTGCAGATACTGACTCTTATTGTAAAAGCTAAACCATCAGAAATTTCAAGAAGAGAAATATCATAATCTAACTGGAAATTTCATCAGGTTATCAAGGAAAATCACCATCTAGAAAGGACATAGGGAAACTGATTTTGAGTCCTCTGCAAGCATCCAGATAAGAGGCATTGGTGGTCTGAACTCACACGATAATACTGAAGGAGATAGGATGTCTTAAGATTTTGTACACTTTTGAAGAAGTGGTAATAATTCTTTCTGATTTATCAGCTATGTTTATTTTTAAACAAAGCAGCCAAGAACTAAATCATGATATCTAACCTGAGCATTTGCTGAGATGAAGCAGATCACAAAATAACATTGGGCAGATAACAGTAGTTCTGTGTTGATAGTTTTATGTTAATAAAATCAAATAACCCATGCATTACCCAGAAAGCAAGTGGGTAAGACACATAAAGTGTGAGAGGGCCTGATCATCTGCTAGGAACAACTCTAGAAGAACGAGAAATCAGAAGAGATTTCCAATGAGATTTGAAATATGAAAATTCCTGTGAAATTTGTAGAGGTGTCATGGTGTAATAGGAGGAAATCATGAAAGAAATGATCTCAAGAGAAAGAAAGAAAAGATAACTAGTGTTGCAGCCCAATCTGCCCCACATTGGGGGCCAAAAATGTTGAGAACAACTCTACCCCATGCTTGGGGGCCAAAATGTAGCAGACCGCTCTATCAGTATTGGAACCCACACTGCCAAAAGCATTGGGAGCTAAATTGTTAGAGCCTGCACTGCCCAAGCTGCTCCAGTTCGCAGGTCAGGGTTCAGCAAGAGAGAGAGTGAGGACGGACAGGAGGAATGGAGACCAGACAGAATGTGATTCAATCCCATTTATTCTTCAGTTTCTCTTCCTCTCTCCAAGTCCCTAGTCTTGAGCTTCTAATCCCTAGTTCCTAGCACCTAATCTTAGTTCCAGTTGCTAGTCTCTTCCTAGTTCCAAGTTCTTTCTCCAAGTGCTAAGTGCCTAATCCCTAGTTGCCTGTCTCAAGTCTCAAGTGCCTACTCCAAGTCCCTCATACTTAATAATAATTTCTTCTGTCTGCCTCCCACCTTTTATATGTCTCACTTCTGAGCCATGCCTTTAAATCATGCCCTTATGTCTTGTCTCTAAATCTGATCTCTAAGTCATGCCCTTAAGTCACACACCTTTAAGTCTCACACACCCAAGGGAAAATCCTGGGTATCTAAAACAAGATGTTATCAGAGTGTGCTCAGCTGTTGTAGGCTGTTGTAATCAAGTCTCTTGTCAGGGTATATGGCTGAAGACGGCTGCAAGGATGATAGCCGCCTTCTGTCAGCTCCCCACAAACTAGCTTGCACAAGTAGTGTTCCTTTCATGAGTTGTAGAGAGCCGCGGTGAGCGGTGACAACGTTCACCATTACAAGATGGCGCTGGCATCCGGTGCTCCTGCAAGTAATAAGTGGACTGCGCATGTGCAAGTGATAAAAGTGCGCCAAGTCACTGCCCAACCCTGGGCGTAATACGAGGTAATGAACAAGCAGCCAAATAGAAGTGAGCACGCCGCTCTAGGGTGTATATAGGCAGTGCCTTTTCAGGGCTCGGGGTCTTCCTCTTTCCATCGCAATAAACGCTTGCTGCAGAAGGATCCTGGTGCCCGCATGCGTTCTTGCTGGTGAGACGATTGCACGGGTCACAATGAGCTATGTAGAAAATAAAGGAAAAAGAGTAAGGTGGAGGAGAAAACTAGAGAAAGTAAGAGGAGAGGAGAAAACTAGAGAAGACAAGAAATCAACTTGGCTTGGCCACATGATTGCATTCTGCTGGGAAGACTGCAGCAAAGGAAGAAGCTACCAAAAGAGAAAAATAATTACTGGATTTATAATCTAATAAAGGTGGGGCTAGAAAATTGACAGGGGGAATGGTAAAAGGAAGAAAAATCAACATATGGGCACAGTCCAGGTAAAGGGGGAGAGATGGGAGTGGGAGACATTATGAAATGAAAATCAATGCCATCTGAAGGATAGCAGAGAATGAAAGAGTTGTGGAAGGTTGGAACAGAAGTGAGAGACATGAGCAACTTTTTAGGAGATGGGAAGAAGAGAAGAAAGACACTATATATAATAGAAATACCTAGAGAAGGGTGATACCTATAACTAATCATGAGACAAATGGCATGGCTATGTGTTTGCTCCAGCTTCTAGATACAGGTAAGAAAGTAGAGATTGATAGAGAGTTGACTCAGCCAGCAAAGTCTAGATGATGTTGAATTTAGTGGCAAGAATGTAATCATTATGATTGACCATGGAGCCTAAACTCAATAAGGAGAAATGGTATCATTTATGCAGTTGTAAGAGAGCATTATGAGTTGTAGTGTCAGCTTGAGAGGCTAGGTGGGATTTGAGAACCAGGACATACAGTATACTATAGAGAATAAAATAGAGGGTAATGAGGTGACAATCACTGTGTAAAATCCCTGACACTGAGAGATTAGAAGTACTATGGTTGTTGGCAAGGGCAATACTTAGTGATGACCCACATTGGGGGAGACAAGAAACAAGACAGTGTTCAGCAAGATCAAATGAATGAGTCACTGATGAGAGCCTAATGATGGTTGGCTGAGGAATAAAAAGATGAAGAAACACAGGCAGTGAGCCAAGAAATTAGTGGGTGAGTACAAGAAAAGAATAGCAGGTGGAGAAAGACAAGGGTGTAAGTCCAGGTTAGGTGGTGTTTAGAATGTTAGAGAGATTATCAAGTGACAGCTTTGAGGGAAAAGGGGGACATCTGCCCATCTTAATGTCACGACAAGAAAGGCTTATGCACATTAGAGCAAGATATGAGGGATCCCAGAAGAATAAGAAGGGAAGGAGATGATGTCAGGCACAGTAACATGGTTTTAAAATGGGTATGGGCGAGCTTAGCATGGCATTAAAACAAAAACAAAAAACAAAACAAAACAAAAAACTTCTGTGGGAAATACAGTACTTGGAAGATTTGGGATAAAGGAGGTATTCTTCGTCTTACCATGACCAAGGCTCAGAGTGTTTCCTCAGTATAGAGGTTACAGAAAAAAGATGTACGAGGAAATAGGTAAGAAATCTTGTAGGGAGTGAACAAATATCCATGCCATCATTCTGTGATGCTGCTTCTGTGGAGAAAAACAGACAAACCAGGGTCCACTGAAGTGGGAAGGCCCAGGGCATGGTAGCATACAAGGCAGCAGCACTTCAGGAAAAGCAACAGTGGAGGTGGCCGCAATACATCACCTAGTCTTTGGCAGACATAACAACTACATCAGGAATGCTAAACTGTGAAACAAGGTCTGGCTAGGGATTATTGCTCCAAAAGTGTGAGAACAACTTGAAACTATTGGCCTGAAGTTGTGTTAAGAGATGTTTCTGCTGAAAAGATTTGAGTTTCCCATCCCTGTCTTGTCCTACTTTGCCTTCCATCACTGTGATAAACACCATGTCCAAAGCAACTTGGAGAAGAAGCAGTTTATTTCATCTTATATATTACACTCCATCATGAAGGGAAATCAGGGCATGAAGTTAAGGAAGGAACTCGGAAGCAAATACTGAAGTAGAAGCCATCAAGGGGTGCTGTCTCATTGGCTGGCTCCTCGTGACTTGCTAAGCCTACTTTACAAAACCTAGGACCAGAGACCCATGAGAGGCAACACCCACAGTGTGGTAGATTCTCCCATATTCTTCATTCATCAATAAAATGTCCCACAGACTTGCCTACAGGACAGTTTCATGTTTTTTTTCCTTAACTGAAGTTCCTTCTTTCCAGATAACCCTAGCTTGTGTCTAGTTGACGAAAGAAAGAAAGAGAGAGAGAGAGAGAGAGAGAGAGAGAGAGAGAGAGAGAGAGAATGAAAAACAAACAACTATTCAGCATATGAACCAAAGGGTACATATGGAAAGTTCTGTGTTCAAAGGCCAGATATGAGGCATCTAAGATGAAAAAAAAAGTAGAGAAATAATTATAAACAAGTGGTTAGTGGCACATTTATTAATTTTAGTAATGAAAATTTAAGTTTATTTACTGAAATAAAATGTGAGCACATATATAAACATTTATTTTGTTTTTATAGGTAGGTTTGTTTTCTGTTACATTCTAAGGAAATACTGGTACTCAGTGAGTAGAATCTTTATCTCAAGAATGCAGTGTTTTATTATAAAAAATTTAATTCTGTATATTTCATATATTCTTTGAGAATTTAGTAAACTATATTTTGGGCATATTTGTACCCAGTGGATAAATAGAATTTTTAAAAGGAAAGAAAGCTTGTCATTATAAATGATGAAAAACTTATTTCTGTCACCATTGTTTATTTTACAAGTATATGTTGTTTCTGACCTGAATGTATATCTGTGTATACATGCCTGATGTCTGTGGAGGCCAGAAAAGGGTGGCCAAACCCCTGTGACTGGATTTAATAGACAGTTGTGAGTTGTCATGTAGGAGCTTGGAACTGAACCTTGGTCTCCAGAAGGGCAACCAGTACTGCTGACTTCTGAGGCCCATTCCTGGCTAAGAATTGCAATAACTTGGTTATCACAAGACCTCTTCAGCTATCTTTTCAATAAAGTCTTTATGAGGGTTAGGGAAATACTTCATTCAGCAATGCACTTGCTTCTGCAAGCAGGAAGTCTAGGGTTTAATCCCTAGTTGTTACATAAGAAAAGTTGGGATTCATGATATGTGCTAACAATTCTAGCACAAGTAAGTCAAGGCAGGCAAATCTTTGGGGCTCATTGGTCAGCCTAGCCTAATCAGCAAGTCTTCAAGCCACGGGGAGACCCAGTCTCAGCAAACACTGTGGACTGCTTATGAGGAAGGACAGCTAAAGTTTAACCTCTGTCCCCTTCTGCACACATAAACATGAGTACACATGCATGTGCACATGCACACATGGAGGGAGGGAGAAGAGAAAGAGGTAAGAAGGAAACTAAGACAGAAATGGAGACAGAGACAGAGGCTAATCATACGCAAGACAATGAGACCCAGAACAGAAGATAGAGATGAGTGTCTGTCTTAGTTAGGGTTTTACTGTTGTGAACAGATACCATGACCATGTCAACTCTCATAAGGAGAAAATTTAATTGAGGCTGTCTTACAGGTCCAGAAGTTCAGTCCAATATCATCAAGGCAGGAACATGGCAACACCAAGGAAGGCATGGTGGAGGAGGAACTCAGAGTTCAACAGCTTCATCTAAAGGCTGCTGGCAGAATCCTGACTTCCAGGCAGCCAGGATGAGGGTCTTATATCCCACACACTCCAACAAAGCCACACCTATTTCAACAAAGCCACACCTTCAAATAGTGCCACTGCCTGGGCTGATCATATATAAACCATCACAGTGTCCCAGTGTTGCTGATATTTCTCTCTCCATCTCACCAAGAGAAGATAAATGAGAAAATCTTCAGAAGGGAGCTCTGGGAAGATGGCATAGTCTATATTTGAATTAATGACTCCCAAATCTTACATTAATATCAGTTTCAGCATGATTGCAATATAGTCACTTTGGAGAGCACATTATAAAATGTTCAACAACTTTAAAAGACACTAATCCTTAGTCTCCACTCCTGGAGGTCCAGATTTGGTGCAGATAATCTGTAGCCTCAAACTTCTAAGTTCTAACAAGCTCCCCAGAGAGTCTGTTATTCTGCAGTTTGAGAACAACTTCTCAAGATTATATGTAAAACAAAGCCTCCATTTTTATTTTGTGCTCAAAGTCTACTAATAAATAATTATTTTCCACATCTGTGGCACATTCTGAGAAATTGCAAATATTAAAGCAAGAGCCTAATCTTAGCTGTCATCTTGTCAGTGATGTTAGAATGTGTTCATCCTGTTTGTACAGATATCAGCAGAGAAGACCTTCCAAGTACAGTAGCAGGAACGAGTGATGGCTGTTTACTCTTCACCAAGCAGGTATTCTTCTGTGTGTGTAGATTTGTGTATGAGTATATGTGTATCAGTGTGTGTATGTGCATTTGTGTAAGATGATGTGTGTATATGAGTATGATGAGTACATGTATGTATGAGTGCATGTGTGTATACGTGTATGTGTGTATGACTGTGTGTATATGAGTGTGTATGTATAAATGTGTATGTATGAAATATATGTGTATGTGTGAATGTGTATATGAGTGTGTACACATTGTGAAAGTATTTTATTTCTATATATGTGTGCATATGCATTAGTGTATGTTTATGAATGTGTGTGTGCATGGACGTGTGTGTGTGTGTTAAAACTGGAATCTAGCAACATAAAATAAGGTGTGTGAAGTAGCAAGCCTAAGTCTACTGCTCCATTTCAAGCATATATAAAGCTAGTGTATTAATCACCAGGTAGAAAGATGATGATTGTAAACGCTCCAGGACCCTAAACTTTGTGTTTAGCTTGTATTCATCCTCATTATTGCTCTTGATCATTCTTTTGAGACAGAGTCTCACTATTGCTCAGGCTAACCTGGAGCTGACTATGTAGTACAGGCTGGCCCCAAGCTCATTGCAATACTGTGCCAGCTCCTCGGATGGCAGGACTAACTGATGTGAGGCACTACTCCCAACTTCCATAAGCTCTATATATCGTCCTATCTTTGTTGATTACTTCTACTTGTTCTTGAACATCATAAGGATGGTTTAATGCAGTACAAGCTCTTTTATGTCCCATTCCTTTTACTTAGCAGAGTCTCTGTGCCCTCCATCCATGTCTGTGTGCATTCTTGAGCTTCTTTTGTTCATCACTCACTGTGCATTCCTAGGAAGGGCACCAGTTGGTCAAGTGAAGAATTTCTGTGTAGACTGAGTGATTAAACCACCACAGGACAGGATGATAAGCCAAAAATCCAGTTCTAAGGATCCTACCACTTAGCTAAAGTAAAACCTTCCATTAAGGAAAGAAAATCCTTCAAGGTCAATGTCCAGGAAAAGTTTCAAGAATGAATGAGAAGGCACACTTGACTTCTACCTACAGAAATCTGCATTTTTGTCAGGCTTCATGAATCATGCATGTGCTAATGTTTGAGGACCACTGCTGGGCACTCATGGAGACTACAGATGAAGGGCTCTTATTAATGCAGTCACCCATAGGCTGCTAACAAAAGCTAAGGGGTTTGGAATTTGATTTCAAGGATTATCATCTAGAAAGTAGGAGTTTAATGTAACAGTGGGTTTAACTCAGCTGGTATCTATCCATTCATTGACATCTATCTGACCTGCAGTAAAAATCCTTTTGCATGTATAATGAAAAAAATAATAAACTAACAGGAATCCTGAAGGTGAGTCAGAAAAGAACAGGGTTCTTTTCAAGCATAATGTGAAAGCCAATTCACTCTCAGGGCTAGCTATTCTCAGAGGGTCCAGGGAAGACATTTCTCTAGAAAGTCACGGGCCTCATTCTTTTTCTTTGAAGCCTACTGACACACAAATGTACCTCCAGTAAATTCACCGGGCTCTAATGAGCACCATGAAGGACAAAACAGTGACAGGCTGGGCTGCTTGCTTGTGTTCACCATTAACCTCCCTTCATTCACTTGCAAACACAGCTCCCATGTGTTAAATTCTAGTCTGTAATGAAAGCAATCGATATGTTGTTACATAGACAATCAAATTTTGTGGATTTCCAATCACATTACATATACCCATAGTTTCCCTTTGCAGTATAGTGGAGTAGGCATGGGAAAACACAAATTCCTGATATACCATCTCATCACCCCGCTCCCCAAGTGTACCATTGGGAAAGGTTTGTTTAAACGTTCAATTATATTGACAACTAAGGATTAGTAGCTATCATTCAAAGTATTCTCTCCTTCATTGATTTCATTTGAACTTACCTCAAAATTCTGAAATAGTGATTGCTATACTACTTTTTTTTATTTATTTTTATTGGATATTATATTTACATTTCAGATTTTATTCCCTAACCCCTCTTCCCTCCACCACCCAGGAACCTCCTATCCCATACCCCTCCTCGTGCTTCTATGAGGATGTGCTCCCACCTACCCCCCAATTCTCACCTCCCCACCCTCGAATTCCCCCCAACTCAGTGTTCATCCTCCATGGGACCAAGAATCTCCTCTCCCACCTATGCCCAACAAGGCCATCCTCCCCTTCATGTACAGATGGAGTCACGGGTCCCTCCATATGTGCTCTCAGGCTGGTGGTTTAGACCTTAGGGAGCTCTGGTTGGTTGGTATTGTTGCTCTCCTCATGGGGCCACAAAGCCTTTCAGCTCCTTCAGTCTTCTCTCTAACTTCTCCATTGGGAAACCCTTGATCAGATCAGTGGTTAGCTGTGAGCATTGGCCTCTGAATGTGTCAGCCTTTGGCAGACCTCTAAGGAGACAGATATAT
Source organism: Arvicanthis niloticus (assembly GCF_011762505.2). Classification (NCBI taxonomy): domain Eukaryota; kingdom Metazoa; phylum Chordata; class Mammalia; order Rodentia; family Muridae; genus Arvicanthis; species Arvicanthis niloticus. Next base: position 109,000,264 of record NC_047659.1, on the reverse strand, counting down.
CAGGCTCCTGTCAGCATGCACTTCCTGCCATCCACACCAGGGTCTACCTTTGGTGACTGTACATGGGATGGATACCCAGGTGGAATGGTCTCCAGATAGCCCCTCCTTCAGTTTCTGTCCCACACTTTGTTTCCGTATTTGCTCCCTTGAGTATTTTTGTTACTCCTTCTAAGTAGGACTGAGGCATCCACACTTGATCTTCCTTGTTCATGAGCTTCATGTGGTCTGTGGCCATACCACCCTGAACACGCCCGATCTTGTCTGATCTCGGAAGCTATACTACTTTCACAGATAAAAACAACAACAACATCAACAGAGTTTCAGTTCTTTAATTCCCTGAAGATTTCAGTTAAACTGGTAATGATGTCCAGTATCCAAATTCACCATTGCTACCTTCACACTTCAGTTTTCTATAACAAAATTCTTAAGTTAAAGAGAATTAAAGTATGTGTTCCATGCATGAGAGGAGAGCAGTTGTGCATAATTCCCACAGTAGTATTAAAGTAATATTTCAAGCAGTCTCACATTGAAAGGCAGCTGACTATACTGACACATTCAGTGTGGACAGCTGTGCTCTGGGATGGATGTAACGAATCTTTGCTGCTATTCTTGGCCTAATAAGAATCCATGTAATTTAAAGGCACTCTGCAATCGCTCTGGGGCTCCACTGATAGTCTATAAATGTAGTTCTTAACCATTCATCATTTTAAAAAATCTTTTGCATCCCATAGTAGATGCTTTGCATGCAGAACTGTCAGAATGCCTCAGCAGACACTTTCCATGCTCTGTAGTCTGTTGTTACCTTTGCTCCCCTGCCTTCTGCAGATCTTACACAGTGAGAAATGAAACCCAACATCTTAGCCATGAATGGTTACCCAGCTAGAAACCCCAAAGCATAGACTGTCAACACCTTATCAGCATCTTAGTCTGTTCAAAAAAAAAAAAAGCCACTTAAACTCAAATTATATCATTCTCATTGTGAATCAAATGAGTACAGAAAAATTTGTACATAATGCATCTGATTCACAATGGATTGAGCCCCAGTTTTCCACAGCAGTAACTGGCTCGTTACCACACCCCTGCTGGCTTTTCTTCTATATCCAACGTTGTCCGTTGCCAAGCATGTGCTTTCCAGGATTCCCACATAAGAAAATTATCTTTGTTAATATCCTTGCCTTAGGCTCTGTTCTTTTGAAAAGCCAAAACCAAGATGTATGTCTTTGAGAAGTGTTGCTATCTGAATTGGATGGCATATAACACATTAGCACCACTAATGTTCTTACAATTGACCCATTCGGTTGTTTATCTACGATTTTCTGTAATAGCTCCCAAATAGCTATTTAGAGATACCTGAAAATTTAAGATAGAACAATGAGATGTGGCCTAATTATTTTGAGAAGTGACTTATTTTCAAATGGGTGAATCTCTGTGAGTCTTTATTTTTTACAGATGATATTACAAACTCCCTTTGGGTTTTGGAGAGGTACAATTTCTCATTTGGAATCTCGATTCATATTCTTGTCTTAACTAATTGGACTACTTGCAAGGCATTAAGGCAAAAATCTCTCCCAGTTCCAGATGAGGCAATTTTCATTTTGAAAGCTGAGCAACTTGGCTGCACTAGTTTTGTTTTGTTTTTTTTGTTTGTTTGTTTGTTTGTTTGTTTTTTTATCCCGGAATAAGTCTGTCTAAACTATAGGAAAAGTAAGATTGTTTTGGTTGTGATTTTTTTTTTTACAGTGGCCCACACAAAATGTTGTCTTGACCCATGTTCCTTGGTTTCTTTGGACTGCCTGGATGCTAGCCCTTGAAACAGTTATTCTCCACCTCCTGAGTGTTGATACCCTTTAATAAGTTCCTCAAGTTGTGATGACTCCTCAAACATAAAATTCTTTTTTTCTACATTATAACTGTAATTCTGCTACTTTTTTGTATTCTAATGTAAATCTTTTTGGAGATAGATGTTGGCAAAAGTGTCATGACCCACAGGTTGAGAGCCACTGGCTTCAAGTGTCAGTTCTTAGTAATCATTTTCCTTTGGGTAAACTAGTATGTATAGTTTATCATTCTACCAAATCTCACCCACCATCTTTCATCAACTGTCAGCCACCAGGACTAGGTGGCTTTAGGCCCTGCAGCCATGTCCACCCCTTTGACACTGCAATTGGACATTTTCATGCACAAAATTCACATTTGAGAACCATGCAATTCAAAACAAACTGCAAAAGAATCATAGGTGCTAAGAAAGTTTATGGTCTTGTGTTGAGCCACATTGTCAGCTATGCTGGGTTGATATATGCCTGTTAGGACATTCAACCTTTCAAAAGAGTTAAGTCTTCTACATACTGTGTCCACTGAAATATTTTATAGACAACAGAGATTAAGTGCTATCCAATATATATATATTGATGTGTGCATGTCTTTCTATATGTTCACATGTATGCATATGTATTCTACTTTTCAAGGGGACTTTCTTTTCTATCTTTCAGATCCTGCTGCCAACAATATTTTAATTTTATTTAACTATCTACATAGGTCTTTCTTCCTTGTTTCTTATTCCAGTCCCAACTCCCACATTTTCTCAACCCCTAAGGGACTCACACTTCCCTGCACCATCTGCACCACCAGATCCAAATAAAAATACATTCTAAGAAACATGTTATTCTGAGAGATGAGTGTATAGATGCATAAGAGCCTAAACATAAAATACGTTGCAGAGATTTAAGAGCCTGTGTTTGCCTGGAGCTCATTGACTGATGTTATTTGCTCTAAACATTTTAAATGCCCCTCTCTTGATTCATGGAAAGCTTTGTGTTTACCATGTCTATGGCTGTGAAGTAGGCATCACTGGACATTCACTAGGGTACTATTTAGTGTCTAAAGTAGTAACTCAGTACAGACTCAAAACCCTCCTAGAAATTCTCTTTAAATGCAAAGTTTCTAATTGTTCAGCTACTGAATCCTGTTTCTCAGTCCCTATATGGAAACAGTTCAATGTGGAACTCTAAAAGATTGCATTGGCCAGGGAGGCTTAATGCCCCATCACTTTGGCTGAACTTGTACACACTTCTTCCTGACTCTAATCCGCTGACCTTCCGTTTCTGAGTATGTTTCCTTCAAGCAACTTATCATTGTAAATCCTTTCCCTGTGAGCTGTTATTCTATTTTAAAGCCTCTTGCCAGTTTTCCAGCCTGGGAAAATCTTTTTTCAAGTAGGTCAGGTTCCAGCTAGTATAGGGGGAATAGCAACTTGATGTCCAGTTTGTAAGACTACCATTTGCCATGGAGCCATGGAGACTGGGAGTATTTGCTTGCATTTGAAAATAGACTGGTTTTTTTTTTTTCTCCCATCTTCTTTTAGGTAAAATTCATGAGTAAATACACTTAATCTTTACTTAATCTTAATCATTACTGTAACAAAAATGCCTGAGCTAATCAACTAAAAAGGAGGGAAGGTTTATCTTGGTGTATATTTGGGGGGGAGGGGGTTAGCCCATGGTCAGTAGGAGATGCTAATTGTGGGCCCATGATGAGGCAACACATCATTCCTTAGAGCACTGGGAGTAAGAAACCTATCTGTGATACCACTAGAAAGCAAGGGGGGAGAGGAAGAGATTTTCAAAATCATGCCCCCAAATGACCTAAGTCCTCCTCCTAAACTGCACCACTCCCAATAGCACCAAGCTAGAGACAAAACCTTTAAAGCACTGCCCTTTGGAGACATTTCTTGTCCAAACTACAGCATATGACCTACAATGCCCTCTTGCCTTATCTCTTCGCTGTGTACTTACTCTCATTGGGTTGGATATAACTGTTGCCATCCTGGCTCAGAGTCCAGTACTGGGATCACATAATTAACCTTCCTACAAAGAGGTAGGAGCAGGGACCATTAAGACCACCGTTTCTCAGAGAATACATAGACAGGAAACAATTTCTGAGGTGATTCGGTGGTGATGGTGCAGTTATTCATAGGTTGCTTTGCAGACTCTCAGGTGATGTAGTTGCCCTTCAAGTTGCCCAGAATACTATAAATGACTCCAATAAGTGTACTGTATCATTAAACTGGATGAAGATAGAGTCCTTTCTTTGCACTGTCTTTGTCTTCTTTATCTGTAATGAATAAAGAGAGGCTCCATGGGGTAAGCCATGCAGCAATCCTTGATACCTTACCACCTTCTGTTTAATGTAATAGAGTTCAAATTTATCTCTTCCTAAATGCAGTGGCCTGGAATAAAATCTTTCTTACCTGTTTAACTTTCTCCTGGCTCATTTCCTATTTTGCATTCTTCAGAGATGTCAAATTAATTAGGATCTGAATTGTGATCAGCAACAGTTGAAGGCAAAGAGCCTTTTGGCCCTTCTGGTATGTTTTAGCAACCCAAACAACTTCTACCTCCTGTGGGCACATTTGGGAACACTGTCACTTCACTTAATCCCTAAAGCTGACTTGACAGCAAGTAACATACATAGGGTTACAGCTACAACACAGTGTTGCTGGTATCTTGTCATCAGTGTTCATGTGATAAATACAATAGAAGAGGAGCTAACTCAGGAGAAGAAATGGGCTAGTAGGAGTAAGAGGGGAACAGGAAAAGATAGTGGGGGGATCAAAATTCTTGCAGTAATTTCAATGAGACTGTCTAATATAGGCCCAGATATTTGAATACTTGGCTCCTGAATGGAAAAAAAAATGAAAAATAAAAGGAGGACATCACTACTCCTAATGTATGGAGAAAATTTTTATTGTAGATATAAGAGAAAAAGTAGGACATCAGACTAAACTGTATAATTAATGAAGAGACAGGGAGAGTCAGAGAAGTGCCATCAACCAAGATGGCCTAGACCAAGAGGTCAAAAGTCCAGTGTAGACAAAATGGTTGAGTTATATAAGGATCAGGCTGGGTTAAGGGAAACTTAAACTCAGCCCCTGGGTGGGAGAGTGTACAATGGGGAGGTGGGGTGATAAGTGCTGAGAAGAGCCACAGATACTTAGGGGTTCTAGGAGAGCTGCCCAACATCCACTTTGATATGTTTAATAGGCACCTTATATAGCCATTTGTCCTGAGATTCTGAGGCCTAACTGTTCCCAGTTGGTGTCTGGTGAGGTTTAGGTCCTAGAGCATTGTTGAAAGAAAGCTGTCACTGCTCATACCAGTTCTAATTTGCTCCTCTGCTTCCTGCTTGTGACTGAAGATGTGAACCCCCAGCTTCCTGCACTTGCCACTGTGCCTGTTGTTTGCCACCATGCCTCCGTGCTGTGATAGATCTTATCAGCCTGGAAACATGAACCAAAACCAAGTCTTTCCTCTATAAGTTCCCTTGGACATGGTGTTTTATAACAACAATAAAAATGTAAATAAGATAGAAATTGGTACCAGAATGTAGGGCATTGCTATGAACAAACTGACTGTGGTTCTGTTTTGGTTTGTTTGTTTGTGTGTGTGTTTTTTAGGAATATAGAAGTTTTGAAACTTTGGAGTACAAAAGCAGTTGAATCTGATAAGCATCACTTAAAGGACAATTATAGTAGAATCCTGCAAGATGATATTACTGAGGGCAGCTCACACTGTGAGGGTTCAGCTCAAGAGGTTTCAGAGGGGAACAATATTAACAACTGGGAAGAGGCCAGTTCTGTGATGTTTTGCCAAAGCATCTGGTTACCTTCTGATCTTCTAAGAACTTGTCTGAAGCTCAATTAAAAACCTATGAACTAATTTCTTTGGTGGGACAATTTCAAGGCAGCATGATATTTGAGCTGTAGTTTTGTGGTTGTTATTAATAACCCTTATGCAGGTTTGCAAAGAAAAAGAACAAGAGGAACAATAAAGAGAATACAAAATGAACAGGATAAAGGGGAAAAAACAATACTACAAAATGTAATGTTGCAGCCACGGCTTGTGCTGAAAGATGTAATAACGTAAGTGCCATTAAGAACTGTCGTTCCTGCTCTGAACTGGGATAGAGAGAAGTGTACTCTTGGAGCAAGATTCTACCACCCAGCTAAGTTTCCTTGTTAAAGAGCTTTTTCTGCTCCTAGAAGGCAATTGAATATAAGCCTTTTTGCTAATGTCATTCAAAACTGGCAGAAAAACTTGACAATATCATCCACAAGGTGCTGGCTTTGGAGGTATGCAGAAATACAGTAGTGAAGGAGGTATAAATTCTTCTGCCACAATTCCAGAGGGCCACTGAGGTCACACCATGCATGACAGGTAGTCCCTTTTTAAAATGAAGGAAAGTGTAGGGGGTCCTGAGAGGTCATTTTGTGAAGCTCTGAAGATGAAGCCTAGATGTAGCAGAGATCACAAGATATAGACACCAGAGCCATGGAATGAATATCTGTCAAGGATTGCCACATAAAAGTAGTGGACCTAGTCAAAGACAGAGATGGATGTTGCAGGCAGCAAAGCTAGGGAAGTAAAATCATCTAAGCTCTTTGATACCTTACAAAAAGATGTTTGGTACAGTAAGTCTGAGCTCTGCTCCATTCCTCCATTTTGAAATGATAATTTATATTCTGTGTCATGATATGTTGGAAGTATGCAAGTTGCTTTTTTTTTTTTTATTTTACTGGAGGTCAGAACTAAGACATTGCCTTGAGACTCAGAAGAGACTTTGGATTTTGAATTTGTGAACAGTGTTGAGACTGTAAAAGACTGAGGACTTTTCAAGTTGGGCTGTATGCATTTTCTGTTATGATGTGGCCAAAGCCAATAGAAGCCAGAGAGTGGAATGTGGCAGCTGGAATGAGAATGTCCCTCTTGGTCCTCAGTTCACATTGTTGTGTAGGGAGTATATTTTGTCTTCCAGAAGCATAGCATCATGTCATAATAAATAAACAGAAGTATGATTAATCAATTTGAAATTTTAAAAGAAGTTTCCGAAGCACTAGAGGAGGTTTGAGTAACAATTTTGCATGGTTTTTTTGTTTTGTTTTGTTTTGTTTTTTAGTATAGGCTGATGGAGCAAATAATGATTTAAATCGGGTCACACTACAGGTCCCTTTCCTGTTGATGTTATCATTGGATAGATGAACAGGGAAAGGAAGAGTTGAGCACTGTCATCCTGTGATCCAGGACATTTCCATTTGTTTGCCTACAGTTTACTGTTTCCTTTGGGTCTTTCCTGTTCTGCCCAGCATATGGAAAGTGAGGACAAAGACAGTCATCTACATGTCTTTATGCAGCAAGTTTCTAAGTGATGGACCGCTACTTATATCCTTGGTTCTAGTTTCCCACTCACAGCTGACTTCAATGAAGACATACTCAGATAAACAATAGAATTAAAATCTCAGTGATTAAGAACAAGTTTTTTTTCAATTATGGGTTATAGTAGAGTATGTCACTTATATTGCAAGTGTGGGGTGAAAACTGAGAAGATAGAAAGCAGGGTCTATTTGGAGTCATGTCAAGAAAATTCCGGATTGGTCATGCTACTTTCATAGGCATGTGTAAGTGTCTATGGTCATCATTTTGCATAATTTTTAATTGTACTTATTTCTTTCTGGTAGTCTGTTTATCTTTCATCTCTGCTTATGATGCTATCACCCCCTATACCCTTATCCAGAGACTTTAATTGTATTCAATTCAAACATTCCAGTGTCTGAATGGTCCATTTCAAATAACAACAGTTGCACAGTGAACTGTAGAAGTTAATGCTTGCCTTAGCCTATGTACTGTACTATTCACCAGATCTACTCACTTTTCTAACACTGACTGAGCTCTGCACGGAGCTAGATTTATTTTCCCATGGTCACAGAGAACTAGAAATCTCAGGGAATTTCCATTTCCCCAGGGCAGCATGCAGCTCTTTGCTCACAGGGATGTGAATAGGAACCCCAGATGGATTGATGCCTTGATGAAAAACTGACTCCAAGGTATAATTTAAGCTCCAGAGTTTCCCCATAAAATGAGACCAAAATGAAAACATTTTTCTGAAAACTTGTGTTGTCTGCTCTCATTCTTTCCTCTTTCTTCACTGTTTTTCTGGAAGTATTTTCTTACTACATCATTTTCTTCTGAAAGCTTGTCTCAAGGACTGGGTCTGTGGGATCTGGATTGTGCAACCGTGTCTCCTATCAATCTTAATGTCTTATCAAGACTGACCAGACTTCTCAGAATAGAGCTTGCTTGCTTTTCAGTTCTCTCTTGCCTCTGTCAACTTGCTTGGTGTTCTAATACCAAGTGATTGTGACTCACGTGTGTGGCCGCCCTTCTGCATACTTTGTATTATTTCATTCATTTATCCTTCATGATTATCTAAAACTTTCCTGATGCTTCAAAAGTCTTGAGAAATGCATTCTACTCCCCAATTCTTAATGAGGCATAGATACTGTAGTGGTCAGCTGTCCTCAGCCAGAGAAAACTTAGGCAACTTACTTAATTTCTATCACCTATTTTTTCACTTAAACAGTAACAAGGTTCCTCTGACTATACAAGAACATATAGAGAGCTTGTCAGGATACTAGCTCTTACTAGCATCAATAAGAGATATTTAGTTGGTTCTCTATTTAACTAGATTACAAATTTGTAAGTATGAAATTATACATCTGGTATCCTTGATGCCTCTCACAGTGTTTAAGCACAGAGGATACATAGATGATTTATAAATAAATAGCTGGTAAACAAAGCATGCTTAGACCCTTTCCTAATGTCTTTTATGCTTTAAAATACAGTACATCTACAAACAAATCCAAATTCTTGAAGTCTGCTACCAATTTCAAACAGAAGACTGAAAGAAAACATTCTGGCATCTCTTCTGCCTTTTAGTTTCAATACCTACCTTGCTTTCACCTGGAAGCTGATGAAAGTTTTTGCTTTTCTATTTGAAAATATAGTCAAACACATAACAACATAAGGCCTGTAGTAAATTAAGAAATCCTCTCTCCTCTCTCTTTTCCAGCTCTTCTTCTTTATCTTTGCATATCTCTCCTTCTCATCATCTTTTCTTCTTCCTAAGTCTCAGAGACAAACACAGTAAATGTGATTAGACATTTTCTGCTGTTCTCCCTCTTTGTTTTTGACAGTTTTTGAAAATCATAACTCTGACAGCTATGACCTCTTAAAATGTGGTTCTTTGCTTTCAACAGTGTTCATTTAATAAATAGATATCATCATATATCTTTGGGGCTTTTCCCCTAAAGGGTATTGAAGGACATTTTCCATTTAGCACATTGTTTTCTGAAATCCTTATGTGCTTCTATAAAATGCCTCTTGGATGTTCAAAGTCTTTATGAAACATTTTCAGTGTTTAAAGGTAATAGAATAGTGGATTGGTGTATAGTGACATGGGTTTTTCAGTCTATAATATGAGCTTACACAATACTATCTATAGGACTATAATGAATATTAATTTGAAGTGGCTACCACCTTTCCCTCTAAGGATCACTGTAGTTAAAGCAGATTTTGTTTCTTTTAAAACATGGCCTTTCATGTACATGTCTTTTAACACCCATTTCTCTCCATTTGGATTTGAAGTTCTATTTGTACATTTTGTTTCTTGCCAGAGCCTACGTTCTCACCTGTCCTTAGATATTATGAAGGCTTTAAAATATTTGCTGAAAGGATTAAGATTCCCAGAAAGAGACTGAGCAGAGAGAAATCAGTGAAAGATTTAGGAAATATAGCCGGTGTGGTTGCCAGCTCACATCCAGACTCACCCAACTCCCAGAAGCCTGATGACAGGGAAGATGAACAGAGGCACCCCCTTACTCCACTTAGGCAGTTTTTCTAATAAATCTAAAACTGTGATCAATATTCTCCATTTATATTTCAGCTCCCCATGAATTCATAAAATGTGAAGAACAGAGAACACAGACAGTATCACAAAAAACACAACTCTGCCCAGCCCTTTTTCATCTTCCTGGACAAAATGGACAAAGCCAACTTTGAGTATAATACCCAAGCCAAAGAATAGAAACCCTCCCAGCCAGGTCCTTCTGGGAGTGCACTCATTCCATCTTCTTCCCTTGGCCTAATTAGAATCTCTTTGTCAGTCACTCTGTCACCAGAATTCTGGGGCCAACTTACTATTAGAAGTCTCGTTATGTTTCTGATATCTACATATTAATTTCCTTTGGGCACCTGGCTGAAATTGCCGAGAACTTTCTCAGTGAGTTCATGCCCCTGTTGAGCCTGAAATCAATTTTATGACAATCCCAAACCACTTTTCCATCTGTGGTTCCTTGATTCTATTCATTGATGTAGCAGTAAAAATTAATCTTAAGGAAAAGATATTTTACTTAGTTTGAGCATTTTATTTCTAAGTGGTTTGAAGGTTTAAGTGAAATCGAGATTTAGGAAGCAACATGACATTGTGCTGCATTTCTCATATCATCTGATGGAGTATCACACAGTGGAATAGGCTCCCTTCCGCTGTAAATATTAGCATTATGAATGTAGTCAAACAAAAATAGAGGTTTCACCAATTCATTTAAAGCTTAGTACATATTTCGAGATACTGGTAAAACCAGCAATAAAACTAATTGCACTTAGAAAGTTTCTCAGTGATTTAAAAAGCAGAAATTACGATGGATTCCTTTAGTGAGCCTTCCCCTGGGTCATAAAGCCCTGAAAATGTTTCCGTCAAGCTGGCTTACTGAAAAAAGCATTCTCAAAAAAAAAAGAAAAAAAAGGAAGGAAGGAAGGAAAGAAGGAAGGAAGGAAGGAAGGAAGGAAGGAAGGAAAAAAGGAAGGAAGGAAGGAAGGAAGGAAGGAAGGAAGGAAGGAAGGAAGGAAGGAAGGGACGAAGCCCAAGAATGACTAGGCTTGGCCTGAGTATAGCCCAGATCCTGCAAGGGACTCTGGAGCATGCATTGGTCCATTGACTTGGTCAATCTGAAGCAATAGTACTGGACATTTCCTTCTTTTTCTATCTACCATTTCCTGAGGGCAGCTCACAATGGCAGGACATAAACTATTTCAGGAGCAAAATATAAAACCTTTAAGGTATTTCCTGGTCAGGTTACTGCCATGGGCAGAAGGAAAGTCTTCAAGGTTAGAGTTAAGTAGCTCTAGGTGGCTAAAAATGTCATCTTTTGTTAGCTAATGTTTAAGTAAGATACTCCTGAAGAGATGTGGTTGGAAGATAGAAATAGTACCTACTGGGTTGTCATTGAAGAATAGGCTATATTACATGTTAGATAAATACAAATTCAGGAATCAATTACTCATAGGAGAATATTACTGTCTCTCTTGTGGAGTAGGAATAGCATTTTTAAAAATTAAAACTTGTTCAAAATTATTTCAAGCCAATATTCCAGGGGAACATTGGCCCCAGCTGTCATGAGTGACACTGGAGGCAGGATCTCTGCCTCTCAGAGTGCATTTCTTAGTACCTAACCAAAACCTTCAGTGCCTTAAATTTAGACATTTGGACAAAGCTTAAAGATAAATAGAGTCCTATGTTACTGCAAGCACTCTATAGAATCATTTATAACCCATGTCCTAGGGGCTGGGAATATGTATAGCTCAGTGGATAAAACACTTGCCAGGCAAATGTGAGGAATAGAATGTAGATTCCAGGCACTCATGTAACAGCCAGATACCTGGCTGCCTGTCTGTGATCTTAGCACTAGGGATTTAGACAGTAGATACTTGAATCAAGGGGCTAATTAGACTGGCCAAATCGGGGAGCTCTGAGCTCAAGTGAGAGACCCTGTTCAATATATAAGGTGGAGAATGGCCAAAGAAGATGCCTGATGTCAACTTCTGGCCTCCACATGGAGGCACACAGACACACATCAATACACATGTGTGAACATGCATAAAGCATTCATATCACACATACTTACAGTGCAAAAATTAATCATAAAAAAAAAAAAAGGAAAATCATGCCCTTCACAGCAGGTTACTTCCTCGGACTCTTTCATTTCAGTAACACATTGTTGCATAGCCACACCGTGACTGACATGCTACCAGGCATCCTGTGTTCTAAACAGAAGGAGAGGAGTGAGTAAAAGAGAAAATGGTGAGCTAACGAGGACTATTTATTTTTAATAGGAACTCAAAAGCCTTACCCATCCTATTCATTAGAACAAGGTTACATCATTAGCCTGAAAACAAACAATAGCCAGTGGACTAGAAACTCCGAAGATTTCTTTAGCCCTGGTACTGTCATGAGAAATTTTATGATAGCTGTTTGTGCAATATTAAAGTGTAAGAAATGTAGCAAAACTAAAAGCATACATATTGTAGCCCACGTATGTTCCAAATCTTAGTGGTTTCACATGCAATCAACATAAAACTAAGGTATTATTATTCATTTCTTGTACTTATTTTTGACACAGGAATCAATGGGAAATAGTAATGTCTCAAATGCTCTGGGGCTACAGCAACAAGTGCCTGTGTGAGAGACAGGAACATATCAAGGTTAATCGGGTGGCTCTCTGGAAGGTGAATGGGAACTTACCTTTTTGCAAGTTTTTATGTGAAACTTCTCTCTTAAGATGTGAATGTGTTAAGTTGAAAGTATAGAAAATGACAGGTGTTATGTAGGAGAGAGATACTGCTTATTCCAGGCCTTAACTAGCAAACTCTATTGATTTAGTACCATGTGTATGATTTTGAGATTTGTAGATCTGCCTATGTCTGTGTTTTCAGAACCACAAACTATCTTACTGAAGTATATAATAGGCAGTTGATATTCGTTTTCAAGTTTTTTTGTTGTTGTATTGAAAAAAGGGTCTCATATGTCCAAGTCTGACTTCAAACTCATAATAAAGCCAGAGATGACCTTGAACTCTTGGGTACCAGAAACACAAGTGATTACCACCATGTTCAGTTGTTTTCTTTCTTTGTTTTTATAGACTATTTCTACATAGTACAGGATCACCTCTCACAAGTACAAAAATATTAATAGTATACCATATATCCAGCTGTAATAGACACTGTTTAGTAAACTCATATGCTCATATCTACTATCAGAATTCTATACCAATGGGATGCACAAACCAGACACTTTTTAGGACATGGACACTCTGGGATGGGCTGATAGAAGCAAGTACCATGGACTGTAGCTAATGGCAGCTGAAGTGACTAGACGATTCTGAGACATCCTGGAGATAAGAAGCTCCTGTTTCGAAAAGAAGAAATAATGGAGTCATGTAAATGTTGAGACTCTAAAATAATGAAGTTCTTAATTCATATTTTGCCTCTATTTCTGGGCTTATTATCTCATAATTTCCTTTGATTCTGGTTGAGTATCTGTACTTCCCCTGTATGTAGAACAGCCCCTAGAATGGTATCTAGGATGAATTTGACAATATTCTTGACTATTTGAAAAATATATGCTTGGTACATTGATGAGATGACATCTTCCTAGCTCATCCTAGAGGTCATTGAAAGCTCTTGGAGACAGTTGTAGCCCATACATGAAGATTCTTACTCATGCCGATACATGCTTTCCTTGGAGTTGTATCTGGCTAAATAACAAGCTGACCACAGGAAATGGAAGTTGTGGAATGCCAATGACCATTTACAGAGTAAATTCCTCAGATAAAAATGGAAGCAGGTATATAAGCATCTAGTCTTTCCTGCTGTTGGGGATAATTTTAAGGTTATCATAATTTCTCAGGTCTCAGAAAGACAAAATTTGAACCATTCACAAGATTCCCTCACAATTAGCATAGTCTTTGCTGGCAAAACATGTTCCTAGCTATACAAGCTGAATATGGCATGACCATTCAGAGCCTCATCTATGTTTTGGCTGTCAGAGAAATCTTCAGATCAATATTCTCTGGGGAAGAGGGTTTTATCTCAGTATCATCTAATATATATTTAATAACCATGGCTTTGGCCACTTTCTAGACATTTTTAGTTTCAAAATGGTACTGTATTCAATATTATACAGGTCGTATAACAATAGCTTCTGACAATGAGAGTCTAAGCTGGATTCGGGAATTCAATTGGACTAGCATAGACCAATCAGGGTAATATATAATATAAGTTTTATGTCACATGGAGACACAGTTAAGCAAACAAAAGCCTGCAAGACAAGGTAAAGTTGCTTCTACTACACCTAAGTGGAGAGAGAAGAGGGAGTTGCAAACACATGACTGCCATGTGGAAAGGCTTGAAGAATGAGGGTTCTTCTAACAAAATCTGTTCAGCTTTCTCCCATCTTAACAGCTCCATCTCAAAAGAGAAAGAATCTTGGATGCGAGGATTTCCTCTGTTGCTCTCAAGAGGCTATACAAAGGTCAAAGTGATCTCCATGCATCTGCTGGTTTTCAGGTGCCTTTGACTTAACCAGGCAGCACACCAAAGCAGCATGTTTAATCCCTTTAAAGAGGCTGTGCTTCTTTTCCTTGTTCCCACATTCTCAATAAATCCGAGAATTAGGCTATACTAACTGAGGAAATATTCCAACAGTGATAAGTAGAGAACAACACTGTGGCTGGACTGCTTACATGTGCATATTTCTCAACATCTTAAACCTTCCTTTCATGCTGGGACCCTGAAGATAGCCTTGGGAGGGGGAAGGTCCCTGAATCTCTTTGGAGTTTCTCTCTCTCTCTCTCTCTCTCTCTCTCTCTCTCTCTCTCTCTCTCTCTCTCTCTCTCTCTCTCTCAATGTGACCACATTCAATACATCTATTTCTGCATTTCAATATGAGAAAAAAAAATGGAAAATTTTTTAAAAAGAAGAAAATGACTGTTAAAAATGTGTTTTACAACCACTCCAAGTCCAGAACATACAACCAAGTAGGGCTTAGGCTATGATCATGTTAACAATATAGTAATCAGGATCCTTCAATGGCTAGATTAATATTACATAAAATTAAAGTTTCAAGGTTCTATGTTGAACTAGACATATTTCAAATGTCCAATAGCCATATTTGGTAAGGGGCTGTGGTGCTGGGCAGCACAAACATTTCCATCACTGCCAAAGCTCTATTGGCTGGAGTAAGGCTGGACCTCCCAGTTGGCACAGAAGGGGCTATGACGGTCTCTTTCTTGGGCTCCAACTTCCACAAAAAAAAAAAATCTAATTCTTTACACTCTAGCCAAGGTAATGCTTATCATACCTATCAGAACACTTTACTCTGAAACTCATTAAAGAAACAGCTACTGCATGTTTTAGGTGCATGGGAACACTCCTGTAGAAAGAAAGATCCAAAGGAGTAAGTGAAGAAGACAGGAAAAAGGATAAGTGGCCAAGTCAAGTTTTGATGGCAGCCAAGTGACTAACAGGATCATCCTCAGCTTCCTCTCTACACCGTGTACTTCAGAGTCATACATACAATACAGGGACTCTGGTGGAATAGGTTTAGTCAAGATTCATTCTGAACAGCATATTCTGGCATACTGAAAAACACCTATATTCCTCCTTTTGTAGTTCAATCAATTTAAGCTTATCCCCAACTAGCTTACAAATAAATGAGACTCAGACTATGGTTATTGTATTTGGACTTGACAATTACTGTGGGGTCACCCCTAAGCTACTCTTCTGACTGCTGACCCGGCTACTTCTCCAGTGGTGTATGGACACTTTCTGTTTCTCCTGGCCATGTGCTCATAGATCCTCTCCTCCCATTCCCTCACCTCTTTCTCCCTCTCCTCTTCTCCTTTCTCTCCCACAACCAGGTCACTCCAAAGCCACCCACCTCCAAAACCTCCAGTAACTGGCTGTAGCCAATGTTATTTAACCAATAGTTTTAAAGTAAGGAATAAGATTTACACAAAAGCCTGTGAGTGTGAGAATTTACTTATTCACTAGTATGCGTGGACCTTCTCCAACAGAATTAACATTACAATACACAGCAACAAACCAAACCATAGCAATTTTTATGCCTGCTGGGAGCATAGGTTATTTTCCCTGATCTTTCCTTTTTTAAGATAATATTTCATCCAAGGTCACTCTCATTGAGTCCTGAAAGTCTCTTACCTCCCAGGTCTCTGGTACTTTCTAGAGAGTCTCCCCACCTCCCACATTATGGGTGTGCATATTTCCATTCATTCTGCTGGCCTTCAGGGCTTCTCTCCTGCCCCCCTCCCCATACCTAATCTTGTTTCCCTTTTCCCCTCCCTGTCCCCTCTTCAAACCAAATCCCTCCCTCCCTCTGCCTCCCATGATAATTTTCTTCCCTCTACTAAGTGGGATTGAAGCATCCTCACTTGGACTTTCTGCTTGTTAACGTTCTTAAATTCTGTGGATTGCATTATAGGTATTCTGTACTTTTTGGCTAATATCTACTAATTAGTGAGTACATACAATATATGTCATTTTGGGTCTGGGTTACCTCACTCAGGCTGATATTTTTTAGTTCCATGCTGCAAAATTCATGATGCCCTCAGAGTGACCCTACATGAAATGCCCAACAGTAGAGAGAGGGGGAACTCAAAGAGTTCACCTCCACTAGATAGACAGGGCTTCAAGAGGAGAGATGGTGTTACCAACCCACAGTAAAAATTTCTGATCAAGAAATTTTCCTGTCAATAACTACTGAGACAAAGATGGAGAAGAGACTGAGGAAAAGGCAGTGATTGGCCCAACTGGGTATTCATCTCATGGGGAGACAGCAAGGCTTGACACTATTGCTGATGCTATGATGTACTTACAGACAGGAACCTAGCATGGCTGTCCTCTTAGAGGCCCAACCAGCAGCTGAGTGAGACAAACACAGATACTTACACCCAACCACTGGACTGACACCCCAGAGACCCCTATGGTAGAATTACTTGAAGCTAAAGAGGAGGGCGACCCCATAGGAAGACCAGCTGTCTCAACAAACCCAGACCCTGAGCCACCAACTAGGCAGCATGCAGATCTGGTCTGAGGCCCCCGACACATATATAGCAGAGGACTGCCTGGTCTGACCTCCATGGGAGAGTTGTGCCTAATCCTGGAGAGACTTGTGGCTCCAGGGATGGGGTAGGCTTGGTGGTGGAGGAGCGCCCTCTCAGAGACAGGGGGAAGAAATAATGGGTGAGGAATTGTAAGAGGTGGGGATCAGGAGGGGAGGGCAATGGCTGGATTGTAAATAAATTTTTTAAAAGATAATATTTTATGAACTATTTGAGACTTTCACACAATCTATTTTGACCAAATTCCCTATACTCCGTACCCCAATTCTTCACAGATTCACCCCAGCTTCCCCAGCCTTTCCCACCCATGATTTCTCTGATCTCCATTGTGAGAACGCATGCACACAAAATTCACAGACATGTCCTTCCCATGCCCCACCAAGACCAATTACCCTGGAGTTCTTATTTTCAACGTTATCCACAGTGAGCCTCTAGCCACTCATCAGTTACACGTTTGGATCCTGGCTGGGGTTGACACTGAGGTTTCTGCTCATGGAAACTGGGAAACTCTATCCACCTGGCCACCTTTGGTTTGTTGTAGGGCAGTGGCTTGCCCCATGATCTCAAGATCCAAGAAGAGCTGTTTGTTTTCAGTTTTCAGCTTTTTACTACTTTTTATGATGGAAGACACCCCAAATCCTCAGTTGCCATCAAGAAAACAAAGAGAGTGCATTAAAAAAAAAAAAAAAAGTATTGGAATTCCTATAGGAAGGAGGGCAGGCAAGCACTCTGTTTTCTCTCCTGTGCCCTCACTTCCATTCCTGCGGTCCATGTTCCCCACTGAAGCTGTTGCTACTGTTCTGATTAAAAGTGGCTTCTTTTACTAATACATTCTTCCCTGTGGTTATTAACTTCCTCTACCCTGAGTGAATTGGGCCTAAAACTCATTATTACATCTCAAATGTTCCCTTCACTCCACTTACAAAGCTGGCCACAGTGGCTTGTAGTCATTAGGAATTCTTTGCACGTACAGTGATATACCACCTCGCATCGTTCTGAAGACTTATGAGGCATATGTTGCAATCATGGGATATTAAAAATAATAATAAAAAAACATGAGCAGATTACCATGGCCGTTTGAACCGCGATACCTGCTGTGTGTATATCCCCAGCTGGCCCATCTCTCACAGCACAGCTTCTGTATTCTAATTTTTAGGACTTTGAACTAAAAAGATAATGATTGGCTTACCACCCGGTGAGCTAGATGTTTCATTTTGTTATTTCTTTACAGCCTGGGGCAATGTCAATCTGGTTGGTCTCTCTCCCTTCAAACCCCACTCTTCCTAGGTGAGGGGTTCCAGTTAATGTACCAGAGGAAGGTCTAAAATCTAGGTGCAGGTGTCCTGGGTGAGTAAGTCAAGGAGACTGTGCCACCTGGCATCTCATAGGTGTGTGTTGGTGGCAACTCAGGACTATCCTGACTGTTTATATTTTTGGTTTTTTCTTAGTTTCAATTTTCTATACAATTAGATTTTATACCAAACTAGGAAGTATTAAGCTATATTTGCTTTCTGCTTTCTCCCGGATATTTTTGCAGACACACTGTCTTTGAATGATCACATCATTGTAAACCTAGTGTTACCCTGCTACACTAGGAAATAAACTCCTCTCGTTACTCATGTGGCCTGATTAATGGTGAATCATAGATTTTGAAATAATTAAGAGATGCATCTGATGGAGACTCACAGGTTCTCTGTTAAATAGAATCTAATTTTCTTTGATGATTCAGAGGGTATTTTTGTAGCTCGTGTTAATCATCATTGTTCGGAAAATCAATTGCCAGCTAAGCAAGATTCCCAATTGCTATGAGCAGATAAAATAGCTCTCAGAACTTGTTCTCACGGAACTGCGCTCTTTCTAGACATTCTCTGTGTTTGCTGTAGTTTATAGCAATGAAGTTTTAGTAGCACTACAGACTTCCCCTGTGATGTACTGAGGTGACATGTGTATTTTAAGAATTTGTCCACGTAACTACAGTGAGTCTCTGCTGGTTCTTATCTTATCATTCAATAAAGTTTTTCCAAGCAATGGCTCTGTACACTGTTTGTGGCTTTGTCCTGGGTCAGTGGGAACAGGAGAGGCATGAGTTTCCTGCTTGATGGTGCTTATATGCCAGTCAAACTACAAAAAGCAAGTCTCCAGTCCAAAAAATAAATGGCTATGAAGAAAACAAAGTATGTAAGAGGGACCACACAACAGAGGTTTACTATGGAATTGCCAACTGACTAGAGAAACAGTTGGCATAACAATGCACTTGATTATCTTAAAGAGGAACAGGCTTGGGCCAAAAGAGAAAACAATGGAGGGTGAATTTAGGAATAGCTAAAAACAAAAATGGAAGTGATCATATGGTAGCATGGGTAGTACATAAATAAAAAAAATATTCAGGGAGGACCTTGGTGTCACCCATGTCTGGGTCTCTGTCTCCTGCCTTACATCTGTAAGCTGTATCCGAGGTAGAGCAAAACCTTCCACATGCTGTGAAAAGTAATCAGGTAGGACTTTCTCCAAAGACTCACTTAAAAGCAACTGTGGAAACAACCGAGGTATGCCATTTTGCTATCCACAGATACAAAAAGCCTAAAATCACGTTCTTCAAAATACCTAAAATGTGACAATTGTCATGCTAGTAACCATCACCAAACTGTCCTGGTGGATCATATGTTGGGAATATGTACAAATTGAAGCAGATATTCATGTGCTTGCAAAGAAGGGCCAGCAATAAGGCTTCCAAGTATTAAGAGTCTCCGTTTTCATATATTTATTCTAACCACTGGCTTTTTAATCAAGTCATAGCAACTGTCGATATTTTTTCCCTTTTGCATAGCAAAGACACTTGGTTACCTCTTGGCTTCAGGGAAAGGGAGAGTGGACAGGGGATGGAGGGTCTTTGTCATCTTGGATCTTTGTGTAAACTCACGTAACTGGTGAGCCAATGATGGAACACCAGGTGTGGAAAGCTTTGTAACAGAGTCAAGATTTACTATCCTGGAGCAACCCTAGCTCCTGTGCTGACTGCTGGTGAGGAAGTAATATGGGGCTTCATCCTGTTTCCTAGCATTGTATACAGAAAAACCAGCCACCCATAGCTAAGTCATCAATAATACTAAGACTGTACAAAGGCTGATTAAAATGTATTCCTCTTACACATATCAATCTTATTTGCATTCTGCTAGGTCTTCTTGAGAGGAAAAGAGAGGAAGGAAACACAGAGAAGCCTCAGGATATTGTATATTCCTCCATGTGCATACAAATATAGGCCCTGAAAGTAAACTTTGCAGTTTGATATGCTTTAGGGGACAGCCTGGTAAACCACTTCTAATTGACAGAAATCCACTGTTTTCAGTTCTTACAGAGCACACAAGACAGCAAAGCTTTTTCATATTTTAAAACGTTATATAAAACCAACGAGAGACAAGAAAACACGGCTATAAAGAGGTTGCACAAAAACACCCAAACTTAAAATATTTATTCAGTGGAACTTTAAACAACAATAAAAAGTGTTGACTAAGGGCGTGCGTAGCAGAGAACAGGTTGTTCAAAAGCCACAGTGCTTTAGTACAGTGTTTAAAGTGAGACTGTTCCACCCTGCTTTCCCTAATTCCAATGTCTTTTGTCATAGTCTACATTCATTTTCTTAGTACTTTTCATCTTCTAGTACACAATAAAACAGACTTCTTAATCATGTTGACTCTGTTCTATGTCTCTTCTCTTACCACTAGAATCTAAGCTCCAAGAAGAAAAGTGTCTTATCTGTTCTGTTACTTCTATCAATCCGGTGCCTAGAACAAGGTTGGCCATGTACATGTGTACAAGGAAGCAACCAATCAATATGTTCATAAAATATTTTAAGGAACTCGTTTTTACTAGAGGTAGAACCACTAGTTTCATGGAGGATCTGTCAAGTTTGCTTGCTCTGTTCTTGTGAAACACTATGGCTGGTTCTTCACAAATACCCAAGGCTCCCCTTCCTCTGACTATTTAGAGCAAACATACTGGAAATAGTGAAAGACAACTAGGATAGCAATACACCACCATGGATTCAGCACTAGCAAGGCAAAAGCAGGAGAATCACGGGTTTTGTGTCAACCTGAGCTACATAGTAAGACTTTGTCTAAAAATAAAAACAAAGAAACAAATAAAGGCATGGGTGGAATATATTTACTAACCTCCCATGGTAGAAAGGAACCTTAAATCAGTTTTCTATGTTATCTCAATTAAGAGAGTCTCTTCAAACAATAAAGAGTACCAGCATTTCAGGAATAAAATTGATTATGTGACATCTCACAACTGCCCCAACAGCCATTTCCATGAGGGTTAAACTCTCCTAGACACAAACACCCGTAACTTTAATTTTTTTCCAATTTTATTTTTAAAGATGGTTCTAAAACAATGCTTTAACCTCCTTTTTTGCCCACCACCCACCAGAATTGGTGGGGAAAAAAGGGATATGGGGGAAGTAAACCTGTTTAGAAATGGGTCTTTGGAGCAACTGCCATCTGTATTGTCTGGAAATTGGCAGTTCAGTTCACAGGTTAGCAAGAGTGGCAGCTTGATCCACTCACAAGCACCTCATGGATACGCCAGCACTCCAGTTCAGTAGAGTTGGGTTAGCAACAATGGTGACACAATCTAGCTGAGACAGCCAGGCATCAGCCTCAGCTTGAGTCAGCAGGAACACCAGAAGTTATCAGCTGTACTTCTCTCAGGAAAGTAAAGATCGGCGAAGATAAGAGACTCACAAGCAATGCACAACTAGCTGTACCTGCAAGCCAAGCTCTGCCTCTGTCACTATACGGCCAAACTTCACGCCTTGCTTCAGCACCACTCTTGTATCATGCCCCAGCATGTGCATCCAATCAGCCTGAGTCTGTGGAAATGGCAACAAACTGTAGTACAACAGCAGATTTTTTGGTACGTTTCTGTTTATGAAGTCCAGACAAATTCAACTCAGCTGCAAGACAGACCAATACATGTGTGTTGTTAGCAAAGAATCTTTTGTCTGAGTTGATTTTCTATCCAGCCACTTTGCTAAAGTTGCTCATCAGGTTTAGGAGTTCTCTGGTGAAAGTTTTAGGGTCACTTAAGTATACTATTCATATCATCTGCAAATAGTGAAATTTTGACTTCTTCCTTTTATATCAATTGCACATTTTGGACCCAAATCCTTTGCAAACAGCATAATTTTGGCATGCCTGTAAGAATTTTCTCCTCTGTCTTCACATTTTTTTTTTATCCTACTTTACTAGAACTCCTATTATCAAGGTGATGGTTATAACACAGCTCTGTTCTATCCTCAAGTATTCAGTGCCATCTTGGCTCGTGAGTCTCAAGGAGTCACAATGTAACTTTTCCTCTAGCATTAAACACTCATTCCCCTATTACAAATGAAAGATACAATAAACTTTATAATTTGGCTCTCATTCAACATTGTAAATGTATTTCTTCATTTGCTTTGATTTCTAAAAATATTGTACAAAATGAGACCTACATAGTAACAGAGGCAGAAAAAAAATAACAATGTTTGTATTCAAACATCTGAGAACTCTAGAAGTTAGGCATAAAGCTACAGGCTACTGTAATACCACAATCAAATTTCCAGAACAAAGGATAGGAGAATCCACAGCATTTGACATGTTTCCCACGTTCAGCCTGCCACTGGGGGACTATGAATAAATCTCACTTATCAGGGCTCTTCTCTCAGGAGGCACAAAAAATATTGAGTAAGGGCTAAAGCTAGCTTGTCTGAAAGCAGTCTGAAAGACTGAATTCTATTTGGTTTGACTCAGATCATTGATACCCTGGGCACCAGAATTTGGAAGCAGCTCCAAACAGACACAAGCAGCATGTGAAAACTGTGGTCCCAAAGGAGCACAAGATCTAAAAGTCACTGAGAGGTCTGATCGTCTATGGACAAACTAATTGGTGAAAGTTTTCCCCTGTATAGGAAACAGTGTAGATGGATTGAAGTGATTGGGTGTATTTTAGGAAGCTGGTGTGCTAGTGGATTTCCTTAAGAAGTTTTTGAAAAGTATTTCATGTTATATATGTCACTCCACACTTCCTACTGTGCCCAGTCTTCCCATACCCCATACCATTTAACCTGTCCCATTATTCCCCATTCCTCCTTACTTTGAAGCCCCCACACAGTGCCTCAATGACTCTTCACTAATTGCCTAACCTCTATGCATATTCCAAATGAAGCACACCTATCTGAAGATTCAAGCTAATATGCAATATTTATCTTTCTCGGTCTTAGTTACCCTAAGCAGATGATAGTTTCCAGTTCCACCCATTTATATCTGCCAATTTCTTGTTTTTCTTAATAGCTGAATAATATTCCATTACATCAATAATACATATTTTCCATTGGATAGTTGATGGGAATCTAGATTGTTTCCATTTCTAGATTATTATGAATAGAGCAACAGTGAATATGGACAAACACATATCTCTATAGTAGGATATAAAGAGTCCTTTGAGAATTTGTCCAAGAGTGTTACACCCTGATCATTTGCTATTTCCAAATATTTTTTCTTTTAAATTCACAAATTCTATAGTGGCTTCTGGAGGAACAAAGCAGTAAAATCCTACAAAATCACAGCATGTAACAGGTGAGAAGTTTATTAAAAGAGGGGAGTAAGGGGACACAGAGGCTGCCTCTGGGTGAAAGAAGGGAAGAAGGGAAGGAGTGAGAAAAAGCACAGCCTTTTGTTGGGGCTGTGGTGCATTGCACAGGAGGACATGCAACAGTGGGATGTATCCATCTGGGCAGTTAGTGGTGATGTATCATGTTGTCACCAGGTCCCTTGGAGCTAACCATAGAGGTACCTGATGGTCCCACTGTCAACAGGTCCCTAGGACTGGCCATGGGGGTGCCTGATGACCCCACTGTCACAGGGTCCCCTTAGGCTGTTGGTGGAGGTACCTGATTGCCAACAGTTTTCACTTTGTTCTCTTATCCACAGTGATTGATTATTTCCCTTCTTCCACACCCCTGCCTTCATTTACAGTATTTTAAAAAATCTTACCCATTCTGACCAGGTTAAGATGAAATTTCAAAGTATAAACTCACATTTTCTCATAGCTAAGGATGTAAAGACTGGCCTGGCAAGACAAACCAGTAGTAGGATAGTGGCATGAAGGTAACCTTTTGCTTAGCTTTAAGTCTCACTTCACATAATATAACTCATACCTGGCAACATCATCAAGACCAAGAACCTAGACAAATTGTAGATGCTAAGGAGGAAGCTATTACAATTATTCTGCTAAGTGGATATAATATTAAGCCAACTTTAAATGACTTATTCCTATAACCAGAGATTAGCGTATCTATCAAGCCTTATCAGAAAAATTTTATCTTTCAGTATATGGCAGAGAGACCCACAACAGATAAAAGTTCAGAGAATAATAAGAGACCATGGAAAGCTCAGCCCTAAATAAGATCAAGTTTTTTTTCCCTATACACCTATAATAAATTTGATGAGAAAGAAAAAGGCGAATGTTAACACTTAAAATAACTATAAATATATATAAACTATAAATAACTATATATATATATATGCATATGTATATATATGGATAAAACATTACAAACAAGTTGAAAGACCTATAAAATGCAAACTTTAAAACACTACAATAAGAAATCAAAGAAAACAGAAAATTCCCAGGTACCCAATGCTCACAGACTAGGATAATTAATTTTATAAAATGAATATATGCAGATTCAATAAAATTACCATCAAAATTCCAATGTCATTCTTCACAGAAGTATCAAAAAAAGAAAAGATCCTAAAATTCAGATGGACGCACAAAAGTCTCAGATAACCAAAGCAATCCTAATCAGAAAAAGCAATTTGAAGCCACAACACTCATTGTTAAATACACCACTGCTGAATTCATACCAGTAATTTTTTGTTGTTGAAATTAAAACAAGTATCTCAAAATTACTATGGAATTTCAAGACCATAAATTAATGTTGAAAGGAAGATCAAAAGTGGTACTATCACATTCCCTTTCTTCAAAACATATTTCAAGTAACAGTAATTAATACAGCACAGTTCTGGCATGAAGACGGGCAAAGAAACAGTAGAAATCCCAGGGAAAAAAAATATGCCTTTGTGTGTATGGTCAAGGTGCTCTTTGTCAAGGCTTCCAAGATAACTTATTGAGAACAAAAAATGTCTTTAGAATTGTTACTGGAAAAACTGAAAACCCACGTAAAAGAGAATGAGATGAGAATGTTACTGCCCAACATGTTTAAAAATTAAGTCAACATAGATGAAAGCCCTAAGTGTAGACCTAAAGCTATAGAAAACCTAGAAGAAAATATCGATTAAAAGCCCCCATAACAAATTTTTTGAACTTAAATATAAGATAGACTGTTTATGGCAGCTTCTGCTTATAATCAGAAAGCTAAAACCAAGACAGGCAGATTCATAGGACTTGCCATTGGCTTGCAAGCGATTCCACTAGGCTCTTCCCTGGGTTCTAGCAACAGGAACCAAGCAACAACCTGTATCATCTTCTGAACCTCTCCCACATACAGCCTTTAAGAGTACTTCTTGCTACCCCAGTCCTCCCCTTCCCCCTTTGTTTTTCACGTGTTTCTAGATGGCTCCCCTCTCTTACTTTCTGTCCTTCTCTGTCCCTGCTGCTCTACTCACATGGCTATGTCTGTTTGCCTCTACCCCTTCTCCAGGTCCATTATTCCCCTTCCGTCTGAATAAACATCCTTTATACCAGGTCTATTATATATCCTCAGGGGATACTTTGGCATGAGCCTACCAGGTACCCCTTTACCCCACCTGCAACTGCATTATATTTCATAACACTTGCTGAAAATCCTACTTCTTCTAGTTGTTGAGTCTCAGTATAATGAGGGACTCTGTCTTCACCAGGTGGATGCACTTTAAAAATGAATACTAAGGTTGTCCTCTGGCTTGTACATATATGTATACCTGTATACACATGAACACACAAACACACAGGGAAAGCAAAATTAGATAAATAAGGTTATATATTAAATGTAAAGAAATTGAGTTTCAAAATACACAAGCAACACAGTTGGAGGGAAAGCTTACAGAATGGGAGAAAGTATTTTCAAATTATATATTTTATAAGTGATAAAACTAGAGTGCATGAAAAAAAATTTTCTACTCACCTACCCCCCCCCAAATAAAACAACCCAATTAAAAATGTGTAAAGGACTTGAATAGTTGTTTCTCTGCAAACACATACATATGATCAATATATATGTATGTATAACACCAACAATCAAAAAATGCAATTCACAACAAAAGCAAGGTATCACCTCGTGCTCATTAGAATAGATATAAGGAAAATCACACAGATGTGGCAAAATACAGAAGTGTTTGTGGTATTGGTGAGCCTGTAAACTGATGCAGCTGCAGGGGTGTGGGACAGGGTGGTAGATTCACAAAGCAATAATAGCTCTAGAGCTCTGTGCACATCAGTGTGAATGTGCTTACCACTACTTATCACACCCTTAAAACACATTTAAAAAAATAAGGTTTAAAGATAACAAAAATAGAGTTAGGGAATTACTGAGTTCTTTGGCATTCAAATGTTGAAGTTGCTCTAAGCTTCAACCTTGAAAACTAACTAAGGCAGTGCAGAGGAAACCAGAAGACACACATCTGGGCACAAAACCCTGGCACTGCCCTTCTGAATTCACTTTCATTCAATTCTCATCTATCAAACAATGTATAAACTTTATTACTAATAAAGATATTAGCAAAAACTTTTGCCAGACATAACTTAATGTAAAGTCCGAAGACCCTGTGATTCCACCCTGCCTGTCACATCACTCAGAGGCTGCTGGATTCCTTAGGTGTCTCAGTGCTACACAGTCCTTTCAGTAAAGTACAACTCGGCTGATCTGAATAAATGTCAAAACGAGCTTTTGATACGGCATTTAGAATTTAGTAAGGTGAAGTGCTCAGAAATTGTAGTTTTGAACTCATGTATGATAAATATTTGAGTTGAATAAGTTACCTTCTTTGTGGGAACACATTCTTAAGAGCGAAACAAGCAGAATGCAAAATAATAGTGAAGATAATTAGCATTTAATAAGACTTGCCCCACTTCACTGGAAAGATTGCAGAAGCAAAGTTAATAAAGCTAAAAGTAGGTTAATCTCCTTTTTTGTCCCTTAAGCCTGCCATTTTAATATCTTTATTGTATCCCAAGTGTGCCCAGAAATAGAAAAGTCTACCGATGATGTATTTGTTCGACTACATTCAACAAATACTTGAGGACTCCCTATCTCAAACACTAAGCATACCAGCTGGGAACGAAACCAATTCCCAAATTTTTTGAAAAAAGAAAGCACTAGTAGCCTTTCTCTTTGTTCCCACATGTTGAAGACATATTTAGGAGACTGGAAAATGGAATAGAATCCAATTCTTCCTACACTAAGAACCTTCAGCTTACTGTGGAACAAATTAGTAATGGTGGTCATTTCCCAGACCTACCTTTTTTTTTTTTGTGGCCCTATACTTCCTAAGATGCCAGCATGGCAATGGCTCTTAGGTACAAAGCCTCACAGGTAAGATCCTTTCAAAGGATTCATTGAGGGAGTGATGCCAGGACAAACTGGCAAGGGAGTAAGGGAAGCCGGAGAGAGCTGGAAAAGAGTTGATCAGCAGCGTGGTCTCAGCTGGAATCTGGCTCCTTTCAGACTCCTCAACTACACAATGAATTTCTCCACAGTATGGTTTCAGCTAGAGGCCAGTGTGTAGGCTTTGTAATTCCAACATCATTAGTTGTCCATGACTGCCTCTGAAAAGTTAGGAGACAAAGGGATAACCTCCTACCCACCTCTACCTCTGGATAAGATGGCCCTATCAAGTAAGGACATAGAATACAGGTGCCCAAGGCCATAAAAGAAACTAAGCAGGACCTGTCTCTATTTGACATGAAGGGGTTAGAGCTTTAAAGGAAGGGCCCTGAAAGTGGGGGAAAAAAAGTGAAAAACTCATTCTTTTAGAGACATAATCTTAAAAGTTTTATGATGATGCCTAAACCGTCCCCCACCGACCATTAATCCTTTAGTCTTTGGTCTATTTTCATTCATTCCCAAATCAAAGCACATAGTGAATGGTAGAGATAGCTCTTTAGACAGCTGAGTTGGACTCTGTCTTATAGGTTATTTAGTCCAACAGATGAGATGACTCAGAGTGTAGTGCCAAGGAGACCTCTGTCACCAGTAATCTTATGCAAATGACTTGGAGTGACTTGGAACAGTTATCAATAGACTTGGGTGGATTCCATAAAATTACAAGAGACATATCTTCATTCTCCCTCAAGTGTTAAACTATGGCTTCGTTCGGGTTACCTAGAAAGTAATCTTTGATGAGAAAGATTATTGGTATAATGTATTGATGGCATGATCTCCAGAGGGAAATTAAATAGGGGTGGGAATATTAGCTGAGTAAAGGCATATGTTCAGATGTTAAAAAAATCACATGCACTCATAAGCCAGCAACTCTACCATTGTGGAACAGATTCCCTGAGAGTACAAGCCACTAGTTCCCAGGTAATGGACCACAGATGGAAGCCAGATTGGCTCAGTCTTGTTCCCAGGATGAATCCCAAGATGTCAGTTTGTGATTGGGTTACCTAGGAGCCAGTCTTCAAAGAGTGATCATTCTGCAGGCATTTTGTTGTGGATACTTAAAAGAATCTTTATGGAATTCGGGGAGATAAAATAGAACAGAGAAAAACAAGACAGAATACATCTTCTTATAATCTGGTTTGAGGCTGATTTCACAGGAAAGTTTGTTGGGCACTGGGTTATATCCTGGAATTGAGGCAATTGGCCAAGTTTTTATGCCCCAGTCATTGAATCACAGTAGGACTTCATAAGCATTTCCTGGAGAGGCACATCTCTACAAAGAGCAGCTGGAAGGCACCAGCCTCCACCCCCAGTGCAGCTGGTACACCAGCCGGACAGAAGGGGCTAGGCAGGAACCAAACTGGCTTCATGCATCTTCGTCACTTCATGTGAATATCCCAGGATCAGAGCCCTAATCCATAGCAGTCGAAGGAACTGCTTGAAAAGGAACAATCACAGCTCCCACCCACAGCTTCCATGTGGTCTTCTGTCTGTTTTTTTGTTTTTTGTTTTTTTTAATGCGTCGAAATGTGAGATCGATCAAAGATATTTTTAAAACTACGCTTCATTTTAGGTTATCTTTAAGGAAGCCAACTTTCAGTTCTCCGCGGAGGTTGCCAAAGCTATAGATATACTCTGTGTTCATTGAGGAGACTCACAGCTTCAGCTAAAGCTGCTCCTTTTCAGTCTGTGAGGCAGAGCTGTGCTGGGAAAGCCTACTTGCTTGAGACCCCTGTCCTCAGCACTGTCTGTCCTCCTCCAGCGGGTCCTCACACTCAGGGATAATATTCTGGTTTGTTGCTATGGCTACCCTACTCTGGATGGCCACGGTGGGTTTTAAATAGCCATCCAATACACTGTTGGGTAACATTTTGTTGTGCTTCCCCTGCCCCCACCTCTGAGTCTTTCTCCCCCTCCTCTTATCACTGCTTAAATTCAAATGTTATCTTTTATGAGTTTTAAAATATTTGCTTTAAGAAAAAAAAAAAGGCCCCAGCAGAAGGCAGGAGGCAGAAAGCAGCTAGATGCAAAAATGGTAGCCATAGTACTACAACTGAAAAGGTCCTCAAGGATGGAAATAACCTGTACCTATCCTGTTTTACCTTTTGTTTCTGAGAGGTTCTCTGGGCTGGTAGTCAGAGTCACAGGGAAAAGAGAATACTGAGCCATGTATATGCTTCCAGCCCTTGAAATGACAAGATCCTCATTTTCAAAGACTCATTTATATATTTTAATATGTCCATTTATGTATGCCTCTGTGTATATTCTATCATCAGAGGGCAGGGGAGGCTGTCAGAGTCCCTGGAGCTGGAGCCACCAGATGTGGGTCCTGAGAGAAGAACTCAGATTCTCTATAAAAGCAGAATATACTCTTATTTGCTAAGCCATCTCTCCCATCCCATATAAAATCTGATAACTTGTTTTATAGCCCATTAGAGAATATGAACAGTTATTAAATAACAACAACAATCATGTTTGTGAGCCTGCCTGACATGGTAGTATTTACCTGCAAGGCAGCACTCTAAAGGCTGGAGCTAAATGATTTCAAGTTGTAGGCTGTGGTGTGACAGATATTTCCTAGGAAGACACAACACACATGGTTATTTACCCAGGAAAGGGAACACATAACAGACCAAAGGAATGGCTGCACCAAGTCCAACTTTGTGAACCAATGGGTTTTTATTGGGGTTACTAGCAGGAATACGGAAGAGGGGTTACTTACAGGTACATGGAGGACTCAAAAGCAGCTACATCACTGAGAACCCCATACCAAGGTCTGTGAAGACTCACTAAAGACAGCTCTGGAGATTTCTGCACAGCTTATAGGCAGCTCTACTCTGGATATCTCTTTGCTCTGCAGTTTGGCTCGTTCGAATCCCCTCTTCCCCTCATCCCTCCTTTTGCAGATGTTTACCCTTTTTATACAACTGGAGGGGGGCTCTCAAGAATCTTTCAAATGTATGTTCTAGCAATGTGACTTCTGCTTCATTTCCTGAAGCTCCTGAGGTAACATGTCAATTCAGCGGGAATGCTTTTGTTCAACGGCAAGTGCCGAACAACTCAGGCCAGCCTGGACTACAGAGAAAGAGTTTTTGGAATACAAAAGTTTATAAAAAGAAATCCATAGCAGATGCTTTAAGTCACAGATCATAACTCCTTAGCATTTGCTATTTCCATGGATACCATTTGTGTATCTTTGACTGGTTGTAGAAGCCTGTCCTGACTGACACACAGGCTCGGGGATGTGTCAGAAAGACAGCATCTCCTAGGGGTGGTGCTTTACCTAAGGCTCATGGCAGTGAGTGTTAAAGACCTCAGGTCCCTCTCCTCTTAGATAGGAGATAGTGGGCCTGCTTTTCACCTTGCTGCAGTCTTCTCTGTAAGTGTTCACAGCCTTAGCCTCCTCCCCTTCCCTTCTCTAACATTGTAGAACTTGGCTTCCTTCCCAGATGAACCTAACACTATTTTTTTTCCCTTCAGATTCAACCTCTGGGCATCCAAAAAGAACACATAGTTCAATTCCATTCGTTTCACAGATCAACATTAGTTGGCCAAACTGAGAGAAGACAGAATCAGATATCTAAATTTTATGTTTTTCTTCTACTTTAAAGATAAATTAATTCACTAATTTTAATGATTAAAAAAGACTTCTTACCAATCTCCTAGAAAATGAAAGGCAGAAACCTCAAGAACAATAATCTAGTTATGCTAAACTTCTAGTTATCAACTGGGTAATCTATTGTCCAAAGAATTGAGGTGAGTAATTCAAGGGATCCAGGAAAGGTATTCTAGACCAGTCCTGTCCCAGGATATGAAAATCATCCCTAAAATGACATAAGACTGAAAACAGGGAGAACAGACCCAAGGTTGCAGTACTCTACATACTGGCAGGCTTACAAGCGATATGTATTCCTAAAAAAAAAGATAAGACTAATGGATCTTATAATTTGGATCCAGAAGGGAATATAAAGAGCAGACTATAAAGAGATAAGGATAAAAGTTAGTTCTTGTCAGATCTTTAACTACTAGCACTGGAGAAGGCAGACGCAGGCAGATTTCTGTGAGTTCAAGCCAGCCTGGTCTACAGAGTGAGTTCTAGGACAGCCAAAGCTGCACAAGGAAACCCTGTCTTAAAAATAAACAAACAAACAAGCAAACAAACAAAGAAAATCTTCTTAAAGCAGGCCCAGGTTTTCTCAAGCTAAGGTTAAGGAGTCAGACTCATCTGTAAAGCTTCACCACCGCTCTTGTGATTTTATGTACATCTTATGGAAATCGTGTTGGTTATAACCTGATATAACTGCATCTATACATCTAAATTTGAACATGGAGCTTGATGTAAAAATCCTAGTTTCCTTCTTAGCATTAACTGTCAACTTATCCCATCCTAGAACTACTTGAAAAATAAGTTTGAATTGAGTATGGCCTTTATCAGATTGGTCTGTGGTCATTTCTATGAGAGAATGTCTTGATCGTCTTGACTGATGCAAGCAGGCTCAGGCAACTGTGAGCGATGTCATTTCTTGGACAAGTATTCCTGGAGTGTGTACAAAAGTTATCTACCCATGAGCCAGAGAGTGGGCCAAAGCCATGCTTCCAGCCCTGGGTCCTCTCAATGATGTTTTGTGACCTGGAAGGGTAAATCAAATAAACCTTGTCCTCCTCATGCTATCTTTGGTCAAGTGTTGTATCACAGTAAAAGAATAAAACCAAAACACTTAAATATTTAAATTTTAGCTTCTCAGTTCAATATCAATATAAGATAACCATTATCCTCTTTTTAACATAGGATTTTCAATCAATTATTGTCTTATAGGTTAGTGAGTAGTTATCTAGAAATCAATATTTATATAAATTATATCAATTATATGGTGTAATGAAAAGCTTAAATACTCTTCATTTTATCAAAAATACAATAACTGTCAATGTTATCTATTTACTTTAGTACATCTAGTGGGAATCTATCAATTCCTTGGCTTTCTTTTTATTTTAAAAGAATTATTAAAATATAATTGCATCACTACTGCCCTACTTTTTGGCTTCTTAAATAGATATAATACCATAAGGGTTTTGTTTGGTCATGTTGCTGTTGAGAATGTTCCAATTTTATATACTAAAATTACTTTTTCATTTCAGCAACAAATTTTCTTGTCTGGTACCTTGTGACTCGTTTAAATATACGTAAATAATAAGTTCTCTTTGCCCACTAAGTGACCCAGACTTTTTCCAGCCACATTGCCTCATGGGCCCAGCTATGATGAGGGAAATATCTACAAGAATGCAGTCAGCGCGTAAGGAAGAGATGTGAGGCCTGTGCAGCTGTTTCTTTGGACTTTACCCAATATACAATACTTCCTGGAAGAACTCCTTCACCTTGCATCTCTTCCAACAGCTTCATCAGGACTTTACACACTGACCCCTGATGTGAGTGCCAATGGTATAGCTCGTGTCTGCCCACTCCTGTGAATGAAGTAACTCCTGCTGAGTGAGTTGACTACATTCTTTGTTCTTTACACGGTAGCCTCATAGCCTCGGTTAGTCGGTTAGTCACTTACTGTATATGTGCTCTTTCTCCTGTAACTTCACCAACCACATGCCCTCTCATTAGGGCTAGACCCCGTGGTTTGCTGCCATAAACAAAATGCTTCTGCAGCAAGGCTGTGTAACTTTAACCCTAGGGTCACAATAACTCTGCTATTATTTTTTTATCTGCTCCCTGCCTCTATTGGGCCAGCAAGCCTGGGGATAGCCTACCAGTGGATGAGATCACAGTGTAGAGGAGCAGTGAGCTGCAAACTTACACCAGCCAATACTCTGCAGTAGGGCTGCCTGTATGAATGGGAAGCATATACACAATCTTGAAAGAGCTTATGTGTCACCTGCAAATTTTATCATATTTATCAGTTTAATCCAAGGCAAAAATCTTCAGACTACTCAACATTGAGCTAACCCAGTGGGTTTTGTTTTAAGGCCGTATTTTTAGGTCACTTTGTCATACAGCACAAGTTAACAGATACTATGTTCTTATTCTGCAACATATTCAATATTCAATGGATCTGTGCTGCCTACAGGAACAAGGTAAATCATATTACTTTTGCACAGTAGTAATTTCCCAGCTCAGCATTTATATATCTCTATATCTTTGCACTCATATCATAAAACTAGCA
Source organism: Arvicanthis niloticus (assembly GCF_011762505.2). Lineage (NCBI taxonomy): Eukaryota > Metazoa > Chordata > Mammalia > Rodentia > Muridae > Arvicanthis > Arvicanthis niloticus. The sequence goes on along the minus strand of NC_047659.1, from coordinate 108,966,654 downwards.
ATGGACTAACTCCAATGAAATGCTCTTAATCTGTGAAAAAGCCCTTCATTCTTTAATGAAGAATAATAACAACACATTTTATTGAAACTATAGTATGACACAGAAACCAGTAAAAGTCTTATAAGGAGTATGTTGTTTAATTTTCAGCTCAATTCTGTGAGAAACAATTATTATTCTAAATTTAAATGTGAGGAAACGGAGGCATAAAGAATTTAAGCCAAATGCATATCTTGTTAGAAATAAGGTTTCATTCTGAAATGCTTGCCTGAAGGCTTCCTTGTTCTCATACTCTCCTGTTCTGTGCCTAGCATTCCTTGCCTCCCATTTCAGGACTTAGCTTTACTTTAATAAAAAGAGTGACCCTTGTATCTCCCACTGTGTCCCAAATCATATTCTAAAGAATTATGCATTTATAGTAGTATTTGATCAGTTGACAACCAATACCTACCTACACTTGTCTTTTATTATCTCTGTGTAACCAGAATAAAAACAGGGAATCCGAGAATTTTTCTCCTTGTTACTTGGCATGTCCTTGAGAAACTTTGATTCAAAAGTCATCTATCTTTGTACCACACATCGAATCCCCTACTTGAATTGAGACCCCTTTTTTCTGCTGTTCCTAAGAACAGTTGTTCTTAGAATCGTTTGACCTTGTACATTTTATTATGCAAAGTAACTCTCCAAATATTTTATATTCAATCAAAACTCAGCTTTCCAACCAATAGCCTTCCCACTAGAGAATTCTTCTGCGAAATTATTGACCATATTTGAAGTTTAAAAAAAAAGAATTTCTCTGTTTGTAAAACATTATTCACCAATCTCATCTAATGGGAACTCCAGAATGTAAATTCACATATTTAAAGGCAAGGGCTGTAACAGATGCTGGTATACTATGTAGATGACTGTACTTACTTCAGCTGTGGTGGCATCCAATGCTCTCAGGTCACAGTTGCTCTCTACTGCAGAGCATCACACCAGTGGAGTAAAGCCTAGCATCCTGTAAATGCCTGGAAGGTCCTATCACTCACCAAATGAGGGATGTTCAAACTCAAATATTGAAGGCACCCTACTGGTGGCTCAGCGGGAAGCATTCTACTCTAGAGTTCCTGGGGCAGTGAAGATTTTCTTGGCTCTCTCCTTGTCCCTAGTCAGCTTTCCCAAGCATTTTACACTGATCTCTTGAAACTTCTCAATAAATGTAGAAACTCAGTAGCTCAGATATTATTTCCAGGGAATCCACCAAAGGCAAGAGATGCATGAAAATCAAGAAGCAATTTTATTGGGGATAAAAGTGAAGGTTTATTCACAGAAAATGTTATAAATTTATGTTTCTAATAGTCAGTAGTTATAAAATATTTACAATCCAAAAAAACAAATCAAAAGCCCTGTTTCAAACATCAAAATCTGAAAGTTCCTATACAAGATTATAAATGCTCTTGCATCCATTGGGTTAGCTGGTGTTACAAAGAAACCTTAAATGCAGTGGTTACCTTCAGGCTAGTGACTAAGCCATCTGAGTGTATATACTCTCAGAGACTTGGGGTTTTCTCAGTTTTCTTCATAATATACATGGTTGTGCGATGCTCTCATCTGCATGTTAGAAGCTATGGAACAGAAGTTGATTTATAGTCAAAACAAAAGATAAGTAAACATACAACCTATGGAAGGTGCTGATACTTCACTGTGCTCTCTTTTGGCAGAAATTTAGCTGCCAAGGCCGCCTGTAATAGGGAATGAGCATTATCATGAATTCGGTTGGATGAGCTGCACAGTATTAACTGTATCCTACTGGAAAAAAATTAATTAAGGAAAATGAGCTTTGTGAAGAGTCAGAAGATCGTGCACTAACCTTTTCCATTTGTTTGGGTTGGCCCTTGTTTCCCTAAAAAAGAAGAGGGATTAACTGCAGTTTTTTGTGTTGACCTCAAAGCTTGTAAAGGCTACATTCAAGCTTTGTTCTGTTTCCCTTTCATAAATGTGTCTGTTGTAATAAAAAAAAAAAATAGGTAGCTATAAAATGTACTTGAAATTAAATTTTTACTTAATGAGGTTATCAGGTATTTTCCTTCCAACTTCTGAAATTGGGGTATTAATGGAATTTTGTGTGAGGGTAGAATGCTTTCACATTTGTATGGTTTTGTTTGGTAGTCACTAGATGCACATGGCTCCTGAATACTAAAAATGAAGATAACGTATGTGGCTGAGAAAGTGATATTTAGTTTTTTAGCATATCAGTTTAAAGTTCAAGCCATGTATGTAGGAGCCTCCATTGTGCACAAAGTAACTCTCTAGGACAATTCTAGTAAGTTTAGCTCATTAACCTATCAATAAATACTGGTTCTAAACTGTTTTTATATTTTTTCTAAGAGCTTAGATACCAATAGAACATAAAGAACTAAAGGGACTGTACTGGTTCAAGCAAGACACGATCTTAGTGTGGAAAGGGGGAAGTAGACATTGGCTCCCAATCCTAATTAAGAAACTATCTCCAATTGATAGCCACTTACACAGAAACATTAGCTTTCTCCAGTGGAGTTTCACTGGGTATGCTAACCATATGTCAGGGTAGGCCCTTTGCCCAGCAGTGTATGTCCAACACAAAACAAACATAATCATATTTTTGTAGATTTTTTGTCTCATATTGCTTTGTTTTGTTGTTTTAATTTTTGTCCTTCTGCTCTTTTGCTTGTATATTATGGTTTGGGATTTTGTGGTTTTATGGGTTCTATTTTGTGTGTATGTGGCCCGTGTTTTCATTGTTTAATTTTGTTTTAATTCTCATCTCTGATTTGTTTGTTTGTTTTGAAAGAGAGAGAGACAGAGAGGGGCAGAGAGAGAGAGAGAGAGAGAGAGAGAGAGAGAGAGAGAGAGAGAGAGAAGGAATGAGCCTTAGAGCTGGGTGGGTGGAGAGTTGAGAAGAATCTGGGAGGGAAAAAAAACTTAATCTGAAAATATCCTATGACTTTTCAATTAAAATGAAAACACATAAAACTTTGTTTATTGATCCTCAATCTTGTTGTTTCTGTCCTTTGCATGAGGGCAAATTGTTGGCATACAGTAAGCTTTCAAATGATAGTCATTAAGGAAACAATTAATTAATGGGACATATTGTAAGTTTCTTGTATATATTATGGTTTTACTTAATTCAGAACACTATGCAAATGAAAATGTAGGTACATACCTGAAATTCAATTTTTTTGGAGGCAAAGTTAGGACAGTCAGTAGTTCGTGGCTATCTTTGGTTATTAACAATTTCAAATCAACCAGAGCTACAGATTTGTCTCAAAATTTTTTTAAAAACCAAGAGACTTTGTAATTTAAGTAGCCACTGGTGAAATAATTTCTCATATAATTTATGTATCAGGTTGTTTAAGTAGGGGTAATTTTTGAATCAAATATAACAGGATTATCCTGTTTCAGAGCTAGATATCAGTATTAATATATACAGAAAGTATACTGAAAATATTTTTTTAACATTGCAGGCATTTTGTATTCCTCTCTCATATATAATATAACATCACCACTTAACAGCTGCGTACAACTTCAATGGAACAGCCATGCAGTCAAGTACCAGAATTCATAAGTACTTTTGCCATCTGGAGTCAAGATGAATGTAATTTATCCATGTCTGGGTTAATCAGAGTTTAAACTCACTCAATTGATGGAACAGATATGAAGAGGCATTGTTTCCTAACTGTAGGCTAAGTCAGTCTCATAGCTATCTTTACATGCTTTTTTCAGGTAGCTACCATTCATTCCAGGGCAAGGCTTTCAGTAGTATGCATGAGTTTTACATGTTTGTTATATGGAGTGAAATAAGCCAATCTTGGTAAGATAGTTAGATTTAAAAATAAGATTGTGAATCTATAAAATAGATTCATAGATGAAGCCAAGAGAGTTTTTTCCTATCTATAAATTACTGGGTGCTTTAAATACACATGCATAGGCATGTGTACACAAGGTATTAAAAGCAGAAAAAAATGTTAATATGCAAATTTTCCAAGGAATTTAATAACACAGGTAAAGTAACTGATTTTCTTGAAAGACAAAATTAGCAAAACCAATCCCAAGAATAAGATACTTTCAGTAAGGCTATTTTTTAAGTAAATTAAATAAATAACTAATAACTATCAAGGAGGGTTTTGGAAGCAATTTAATGATAAAAGACTTGTTCAGGGATGAGAAGGAAGAGAAAGAAGAGGAGGAAGAAGAGGAGGAGGAGAGGGAGGAGGAAGAGAATCTCTCAAAACTAAAATTATTCTCACATGGGATCACTGATGAATTTAACCAAGATGCAAGGAAAAATCTGTATCAGTCTTATACTATCCACTCAGACAATAATATAAGAAATTCTTTCTAACCCATTCTATGAAACTTCATCACCTCTATATCAAAGTCAGATCAAGAAAACTATGGCCTGATATCTACCCTGAGTAGAGAAGCAAAAATCCAGAACAAAATTTTAGCAGATTGAATCCACCAATATATAAAAGAGCTTTTTGTTGCTCACAGAAACAAGTGAGGTTTTATTTCAGATAAGCAAAGATAGTTCAACATTTAGAAAAAATAAATAATAAATGTGAAAGTAACCCTTCTTTTAATAATTCAATGAAAAACTGATGAGAAACTTCACAAATATGAAAAAGACAGAAATCTAAACATTCATAAAACTCTCACAGAATGAGCCCCAAATGAGCACATACAAAAGGCTATTGATATCCAAAGACAACAAATCTTGAAAGAAACTTCAGAGAAATGCCACATCCAGGATGGTTTGGTCCTGGAAACCTGACTGGAATGGAAGGAAAACTAAGATAGGACAAACACAGAAATACTGGGACAAGACAGACTCTGCTTATTCTGGTAGAGCAGTGCTAACCACTGCAGCAATGGGGAGTCTCAGTGAGGCACCTCCGGCTTCTTCTAATGGAGAAACAAGAAGAAGGATAGGAGAGTATTCTCAGACTGCAGTCTAGTTTTACACACAGACCAGAGAAAGGCTCCGTTATTCCTATGAATCTAAGGTCAATGGCATGAACATAATCAGGTCCACAAGACACATTCACTCAGCGCTTCGTCTGCATATTACACATTCACTCAAGGCTTTCTCACTTCATTCATCTCATTAAAGTATCATCAATAGCCCATTCTTCTGCATGTTATCTTCAATAATGCATTTAAAAACCATCCTTTAAAAAAATAGATCAATAGCTAGTTCTCTTCAAAATGATCAATATAGATTGTCTTGTGTTGTGTCCTTGCATGTGGCCTGCCCTAGTGTGGCTGGTGTACCAAGAGACACTCCATTGGAGAAAATGGATTTTCCCTTTGTCAGCAGCTATCAATTGCAAATGGTATCTTAGTGAGGGTTGGAGCCCATGTCCACATTCCTCTCTCATGATAGGATCCCATCTGCCTTGAACCTCTGTGCAGGTCTTGTGTGTGCTGTGAACTCATACACGCATCAGCCATATTGCCCATGAAAGACACTTTCCGTGGAGTCAACTACCAGCTCTGGCTCTTATGATATTCCAATCTCTTCTGCATAGATTCTTGAGCCACAAGATGAAGGGTTTGATGAAGCCATCTTATTTAGGGCTGAGTACTTTAAAGCCACTCACTATCTATACATTGACCAGTTGTGGGTCTCTCTGTTACTTCCTGTCAACTGCAAAAAAATTTCTCTGATGTGGGTTAAACAAAACTAATAGATGTGGATCTATTAATTTTACTTTGTTTGGGTATTTTTTTTTTGCCATTTATTTTACTTTTTATTTTTACGGTTTTGTTGGCCTTTTTGTTTCTTGATTTCTTTGCTTTTGATGTTTATTTGTTTCTATTTATTGCTTTTTATTTTTGGAAGAGAAGGAACATAAAATTGGATAAAGAGGTAGGGAGGCATTGGGGTGGCTTGATCAAAACACACTGTATCATAAACATTTTTAATTAAAAAATTTAAAAATAGATTGATAAAGAAGAATTGTATGTGATAAAAATATTCTTTAAATTACAAAAGAAAAACTAAGATGTTCCAAGGTAACCAAGCAAGCTTGGCCTTGGCATTGATAACCTGTTGCAAATATTAAAGAGGGTTCTTCAGGATACAATGGAAGAACATGACACAGAAGTTCAAATCTACCCAAAAGGAATAAAAAGCACAGTAAAAGTAACAATGTAGGTAAATGTAAGCAATTGTTTAAATGTGTTTCCTATTTGGATCTCTTGTTTCTTCTACCTTGTAATAGTAAATTAACTAGATAAAGCAATAACTGTAAATCTAGGGATGTGGACACATGTTTAATTTGTTATAGCACCAGCATAGGACATGGAGGACATTGCAAAGTTTTGAATGCCAGTAAAATAATGGTGGATGACAAAATCAGTCTAGATAAATTGGTATTATTTTAGTTGTTAATGACACTGCCCAGAGTGGTCATTTAGAAAACAACTAAAAAGTAAACAGCAAAATTAGTAATGAAGGAGTTAGGTAGGTGTGGCCTTTTTAATTTACTCTCAGATGGAGGCAATAGTGGAAGATTAGAGGAATTCGAAAAAAGTAAAGGAGGTATCAGGCATGTAGAAAACAAATATCAAAACACCCATATAATTTTACCATATTAGTAATTACATTGCAGGTTTGTACTAAATAATGCCATTTTAGTCATTGATGGGTTGCACACTCAATATTCATTCCAAGTAACGAGACTGCCTTCTGACACTATAGTAACCTTCATTTATATTTACTTAGTATATATACTATACTTGCACAATGAAACCACGTATTGACAGTTTTCTCAGAATGATTCCCGATGTTTAAATGGTGGGCGACTGCATTTGACAAGAGTCTAGAATCTGGAGTATACAAGGAACTCATTCAAGTCAAAACTATCCAAGTTTGAAATTGATAAGGGGCTTACTGTTTGATGGCAGTAAGATACCCAGGGCATGTAATTACTATTGTAGCCCTTTTTAAACTGTTTGATTCATTGGTAATGAATATATTCACAATGTTATAATCATTGCTATTCACTTCCAGAACATTTCTATGACTCCAAACAGAAACTCTGTGCTCGTTAAATGATTAATTCCTATTCTCTGCTTACACTAGCATCCACTAAATTCTATAATAACTTCTGAACTTTCTTCTTCTAGGTACCTCATGTAAGCGTAATCACACAGTGCTTGTCCTTCTGTTTCTTGCTTATTTGATTTCGTATAATGCCTTCTGCATTTACCATGCCGAGGCATGCGCCAGAATTACATTTCTTTTGAAGAGTGAATGATATTGCATTTCATGTGTATGCTGCATTTTTGCTTATTTGTTGATTATTGGCTTGACTCTATCCATCTATTGTCTGTTATGAATAATGTTGGTATGAACAGAG